>NC_054542.1:47157911-47457911 GCF_017654505.1 Polyodon spathula | reverse complement strand
AGTTTATATGCCAATACTGTGATCCACTGCAAACTTTAACTGTGTCGATGTTGAAAACCTGCAGAATAAGCAACAGTTGTTTATTTTTAATAAATATTTTTCCATTGATTTCAACTTAAAATTAAATATCAGCAATGCACTGCCTATAAGTCAAGCATACTAAAAAACTTTTATTTTCCATTCGTTTCATTTGTGTCTTTTCACCACCCACCACATTCTTCTGCTAGTGGATGGTGCAACTGCTCCATTCATACAAGAAAAATATGAAAACTACATGCATTGCAAAGCAAATAAAATACAGCCTCCTGAAAATAAACAATGCAATATTATTACAGCAATCTGGTAAGGGCTTTAATCTCATTGTACGTATTTATCCTATTGATCCTGAATCCCCTAGAGGTTATAATGGGAGCTTTATCCAGGATGCAACTCAGGTAGTTCTGCTAGCATCTTTATTAAAGTTCCACTACTGA
Organism: Polyodon spathula; assembly: GCF_017654505.1. NCBI lineage: Eukaryota > Metazoa > Chordata > Actinopteri > Acipenseriformes > Polyodontidae > Polyodon > Polyodon spathula. The sequence continues at coordinate 47,457,438 of NC_054542.1, read as the reverse complement.
AGAGCAATCGATCATACCAACAGAAAATGTGGTTAGAACCTTGAAAGATCACATGCACTGCTAGATAAATTGCCTTCCTTGCCATGCAGGCCAACTCTTACCTTTTATTAGTCATTTAACTACTGCTTCTTTGTAAAGACTTCTGTTCTTTTGTTGCTGTTTTCAGCAATTACAAAGTTGGATCTGAGGTTCTCAGTTATGACCGTGAATAATGAGTCCTGCATTGTGCTCTACAATGCCTTTAGAGATCACGTTGAAGACTCTCTATTCTAGCAAGCTTTGTCTGTACCAGTGAGCATGATAACATACATTTATTTAAGAGAGAATATAAAACAGCACAAACAAGAAAACTGCCTTAGCAATGGGAACATTTGTGAGAAGCTGGGGTTCATTCTCAGCTTTGATAAGTGCTATTATTAGCTCTGATGTTTTCTTTGCCTCTTGTACTGTGGAGCCAACTCTGTGGGAAGCAGAAGTAATGCTACCGATGTAGCTCATGTGGATATCGGTACCTTACTGAACCAGCTGACGCCACATGCGATAGGAAAAAGGAGTCTTACAAGCTATTTACCTTTTTTCAGCCTGAAATTCAAACAAGTTAAGTCCCAGTGAAATTTGGATGAAGTCAAAGAAACGTGTCCTTTTGAGCATCTCCGAGTACCTTCAAAAACCTGCCGAGATAGGGCTACTCATGACAGAGCTACACTAGATGTTTGTGATGCCGCCCCCAAGATAGTGAATGAACTTTATACATTTGTTGTATTATTTGGCTGTTCACGACATAACCACGTCAATATTTTCATTCCCATGCAGTTTCAAAAACTGCATGCTTCCAGGCACTGTGGGTAAGCTAACATCTCCACCTCTTAGATTACCCCCATTTATCCTGCAAAAATGAACCTGGTTTTCAAGTCTTTCTTTCAGGATGGTTAGCACCTCAAACAGTAACCAACTTTCTGAAAATAAGGCAAGCAAACTGAGAACTTTCTTTAACACAGTGTAATATCAGCTATCATATTTTGTAATGAAAATACATGTTTGCTATGACACGTGTTTCTTTCAAAACTGCACAACTGAGAACTAAAATACAGTCAACCTGCCTCTCTTGTTCTCTCTTAGTGAGCAGAGCTGTGCTATGCTGTCCAGAAGATTATATTAAAATTGCTTAAAGGGGTTACTACCTGCTCACTATTATAACATCATATACAGTGGCTTGCAAAAGTATTCAGACCCCTGACCAATTCTCTCATATTACCGAATTACAAATGGTACATTGAAATTTCGTTCTGTTTGATATTTTATTTTTAAACACTGAAACTCAGAATCAATTATTGTAAGGTGACATTGGTTTTATGTTGGGAAATATTTTTAAGAAAAATAAAAAACTGAAATATCTTGCTTGCGTAAGTATTCATCCTCTGTGCTGTGGAAGCTCCCAGTTTGCACCGATGAAAGAAATTGCCCTAATGAGGACACAATTACCTTACCATTGGCCTCCACCTGTGAACTATTAAAGTTGCTGTTACATTTTCTAGGTAAAAACCCCACTGTTGAAGGATCATTGGTAAGGCTGTGAATCTGAAGGAAAATGAAGACCAAAGAGCATTCTACAGAAGTTAGAGATAAAGTAATACAAATGCATAGATTAGGGAAAGGGTACAAAATAATATCCAAGTGTTTGGATATCCCAGTGAGCACAGTTGAATCAATAATCAGGAAGTGGAAGCTGCAGCACACCACCCAGGCACTGCCAAGAAAAGGCCATCCCTTAAAACTCAGCGCTCAAACAAGAAGGAGACCTGTGAGAGAAGCCACAGAGAGGCCAACAATCAATTTGAAGGAGCTACAGAGTTCAGTGGCTTGGAGTGGAGGAATGGTGCACCAGTCAACTATATCAAGAGATCTGCATAACACTGGCCTATATGGGAGGGTGGTAAGAAAGAAGCCGTTACTCAAAAAGTACCACTGAAAGCACATCTGGAGTTTGCCAGAAAGCATGAGAGTGACCCAGCTGCGATGTGGGAAAAGGTTTTGTGGTCAGATGAGACCAAGATAGAGCTTTTTGGCCAAAACTCAAAGTGCTATGTGTGGCGCAAACCTAACACTGCTCATGCCTCAAGACACACCATCCCTACAGTGAAGTATGGTGGTGGCAGCATCATGCTGTGGGGATGCTTCTCATCAGCAGGGACTGGGCATCTTGTTACAATTTAAGGAAGAATAGATGGAGCAAAAACACAGGAAAATACTGCAAGAGAATCTGCTTCAGTCCACTAAAAAACTGAAGCTTTGGAGGAAATTTACCTTTCACCAGAACAATGTTCCCAAGCACAAGGCCAAAGCAATAGTGGAGTGGCTCAAGAACAAAAAGGTGAATGTCCTACAGTGGCCCAGTCAAAGTCCTGATCTCAATCCCATTGAGAATCTGTGGCACTATTTGAAAATTGCGGTCCACAAGCGTTGTCCAACCAACCTGAACAACCTGGAGCAAATCTGCCAGGAAGAATGGGCCAAAATCACTCCGACACTGTGTGCAAAGCTGGTACATACTTATCCCAAAAGACTTAAAGCTGTTATTGTAGCGAAAGGTGGCTCTACCAAATATTAATGTGTGGGGGTTGAATACTTATGCAAGCCAGATATTTCAGTTTTTTATTTTTCTTATAAATATTTCCCAACATAAAACCAATGTCATCTTACAATAATTGATTTTGAGTTTAAGTGTTTTAAAATAAAATAGCAAACAGAACGAAATTTCAATGTACCATTTGTAATTCAGTAATATGAGAGAATTGGTCAGGGGTCTGAATACTTTTGCAAGCCACTGTACAAGCTACCAATACTTCCTACAGTCCACCGTGGACTTGGTTTCACACAGGAACTTTTGCAGAAAAGCTACTTTTAAAGTCATCAACTAAAAGTCTGCTCCTGTTTTGAAAATCTAAAAGCAACAACCTCGTTCTTTGATAGACAGCGTGGTAGTTTATACGTAAGCCACAACATATTGTCTTAATGAACAAATTATAAATAAGCATTTGTTTCATAACGACACACACTTCTCAAATTTCCACTTGAGGATTTGTTTGATCATTCAGGCTTTGAAATGTTGGTATGACTCATCTCTTTTGCAGTTCTTAATGAAAAAATTATATTTCTGGGGTGGTTACAACACAGTTCTGCACATAGTATTACTGGGAGACAGCTACCATGGAAGCTCACCTATAACTGGGTCATCAATCAGAATTTAGGAGGCAATCAATCTGTATCTCCATCGGCTTACACAACATCAATTAGGAAACCCTTTTTACTGTTGTAAAGTAATCAGTTTCCTCAGGCTTTTGCATGGCGGAGAATGTGCTTTTCCCATCCATCATTTACCATTGGTCTGATTGAGTAAACACCACGTTCTATTAACTGAACTGGCAACCAAAGGGATTTCTTTGAAATCATAATAGATGACTATTATCAGGCAATGGTGTTACTGTTTTATAGCAGTTGTTTTTTGCCCTATTTTATGCTAATCCCCGATGTGCACACACAGGACTACGCTGAGTATCTGTGACTGGGATTTGGAGGAAAGCATTGTATTCATTTTTAACATGGTGTAAGATGTGTAGTGCTCTGACTGTTGAGAGAGTAATGCTTTAAATAAGTTCTCTTAGTTACACATGAACTGATTGTCAATAATGCATGAAAACTAATCATTCCATGAAAGATTCTGATGATACGCCAAGCAAGGCTAAACTTAAAAGACACAAAAATATGAATGTTTATTTTTGGGGTTGTATTTTTTATTTATTTTTGTTAAATGTTAGAAAATACGTTTGCAGTATTTCAGACTGTTTACCTACATTTAGTGAAAGCAACCTCATACAGTTATCATAACATCTATTTCCTTGATGTTGAGAACTTCCCATGTTTTGTTCATTAATTTTATCCTGGTGCCTTTTTAAAACCTAGATGTTTCAGACTTGTCTTCTCCCAAAGTTCCGCTTGTTCACCACTGTGTAACCATTAATCTCTCCCAACACTCTGCCCCAGTATAACCATTACTCTCACTATAAATAGCACATTTTTCTACAGTATTTGGTACATTATTTTAAGTCAACTGTTGCTTACATCAACCAGCTGTACTTTGAGAAATTACATGATCAAGAGCCATTTTGACCTCAGAGGGTTGCTTTAAACTTCAGAGTTTTAAAACACTCACTGTTGAGATGCGTCAAGGTGTGAAATGCTTATCAATAGCAGAGAAATAAATAAAGAAATCAATAAAAACCCTGCTTCACATCTTTCCATGGGAGACTAGACAAACACCACACCCTAACACATACGAGACAGGGCTTGAGTGATTACCCAAAGCCAATCCAATTGGCTTGTCTTTTCTTGCCAGTTCCTTCATGGAATTGTTGTTATTAAAAATACAGTATTTTCACAGAACATATTTTTCTTCTTTTTTTCATTAGGTGGTATATGTTCTTGACTATAGGTAATATGATAAACTATGAACATTATTTTTCTTCCCCTGCACAGTCAAACTACTGCTTTCAGGTGCTTCTTTGTTTTTAGCACTCCTCACTTGTTAGCTGGATGAACTAAACTATTGGTCACTCCATCACCTGGTATTAATCCAACCTGTCTGCCATTAACCCAACATTGTACCCTTATACAAAAATAAGCACAGTGTAGTGAAGTTACTTTAAAAAATGTGTGGTTTTGCTAATGAGTTATTTCTCTCTGTTGAAACTGAGACTCAATGAGCGGTGATTTCTCTGTTCAGTTTGCTTGGATCATGTGCCATCAATAAAATAAAAATGCAACATCTTTCCCAGTCCTGCTTGAGAATGTTCACTCTCTTTTACCAAGGTACCTTGCAGCAAACCTTTATAGTGAGACACCAGCAGCTACAGATTGCAAATCAATCATGTTTCTTTTACACAATCTATATTTACTGTCTTCTTTTAGTGTGAAATCAATAATATTTTGCTGTTACTCTGTAATTAGTCACACAGGTGACTACACACACACACGCTATGTTTACAGGTTTGTCTAGCAGACACAATATTGATCAAAACAGAATGTGTTCAAAAGATAAGATTTTGTATAAACTATTTCCCCTATTTTTTCAGGATTCTGGTCTAGAACTCAATTAAAAAAAAAAAAAAAAAAAAAAAAAAAACGAGGCTGCATGGAAATTCAGAAGACTCTTGCATCACTAAGTATCCACTATTTTCTTGAGAGAAAAATGTTGTCCAAGCAACATGGACTACCTTGTTTGCTTTCTTCCGACATTGACTATGCCTGTGTTCTATCTACTGCAGACTGGACTACAATAATTACTGTACATACTAATTGGTCCACTGGTTCTTTATTTACAATCATGACAAGAAGCAAAGATATGAAAAAATATGGAAGTAAAATAACCCACATAAAATATGATAATATATCCCTGTCTTGTCCTATCCTTACAGGTTTTCATTTAAACACTGTATTGATTTAAAACACTCCCTCTTGGTTTTAACTGGCAAAGCTCATTTGCACCTGTCAGAGGTGATTACTCGCTACTAGGCACCTTGCCCTTTAATGATTGCTGGCTGCCAATACAAGTGGGCCTAATACCTGAATAGAAGAAAAGCCTTTGGTATCACCAGGAAGCATATTACACAGCCAGTGCATATAAGTCAAATAGCCTGGGTATTGTCAAAACTGGATCACAAACAAACCATTACGTTTCAGTACAGGTGTGATGTGTCAAACCGTAAGCTGCAAATGCAATTTCCTGAGTGCACTTGTCAGAGGGGCCAGTATATGGGGAGCTGAAGCAATAAAGCATGTGAGGTAATAAAAGCATGAATATATTAACAGCTCAAACAGCTCAAGGTCTATCCGAGGAAAGGCCTAGTGGTGTTTCAAGAATAACAAAAAGGAGATTTATGATGGCTTTCATGGGAATGGTCAATTGGCAGCTGGGGGCTCATAATTGTCAGCATGTCCTAGTCCAAGGTCAACATTTAGGACTGTTCATCATAATGACACTATGTAGAAATGCTATTGCAATGTACTGCTTTGTGTTGCATCTAATGAGTGTTTGATGTTGCACTTATACTGTAATTGTTCACAGCTGTTCACTTCTCAGAGCTTATGTGGTGAATCTAGAACAATCTTAACTCTTATGGAACAAATTGGCCAAGTGTGTTGCTGTTTATTATGTGTTTATTTTTACAGGTTTAATATATTGGCAAATAACTTTACAAAAGGATATTTTGGGTTACTTTTGGTTAGCTGAGGCCAACTAAAAGGTAGAGTGATTTTTTTGTCACAAAAATATGTAGAGACACTTTGCCATTTAATGTGTGAATCAATATCTTCCAAGCTTGAGTGCATATTTCACTGACTGGTGACCTGCAGGGACACAACGTCCGTACAGTGTAAATTGTATATTCAAAATGATTTATTCACACAAAGGCTTGAGTGCTGCAACGATATCTGTATTTAGCATCTTTGTCATTCGGACCCCAGAGAATATATTTTTTTAAGCGCTATGAATGGTCCATAGATCCTCAGATACAAAGTGTATTTAGCATTCTTAACATTACACAGTTGGGTTTCAAATAGACAATACTAACAGAGTCAAACAGACATTAGAAGTCCTTGGATGACAGTGGGACTGGGATGAGCAGGAGATATAAGTAACGGCACTCTATTCCAGCAATGTTATTGTACAAGGCATCAGCGAGCCTATCAGTGTATCTAGATTGCCAAATCAATGGAGCACCTGGAGAAAAAATGTAAATCATTTGCAAAAAGTGTTTAATAGACGCAACAGAAAATTAGTTCCCTTTAAAGGAATAATAATAAATGAATTAAAATAAATACCTTGCAACAACTATACCCTGCTGTCTCCCGTTTGTGTGACTGAAAACAGAGCCTAAGATAAAGCAGACAGGAGCAGGGATGGGAGGATAAAGCAGACAGGAGCAGGGATGGGAGGATAAAGCAGACAGGAGCAGGGATGGGAGGACAGGAGCAGGGATGGGAGGCTAGGACACCACAAGAGGGCCTGCACTGCTGTCAATGTGGTGAAGGGAGGCTGGAGGAGCAATGATGAGTAGTGAAGAAAGAAGACATCTATCAGCCTTTAAATAGTGGAGCTAAACTGAGACTGAAAAGAAGGGCATTGCTCTGACACCTGAACATCACCAAGGCTTCAACTAAACCAGCAGTGCAAAGTAAAGGTCAAGATATATATAGGCAAGCAGCCACTGTTAGCTTATAAAACAAGAAGAATAATTAAGGCATCCCTTCCGTTTGTCTAGAAAGCTACCATTTTGTAAGTATTTAAATTTGTTGTAAACAAGGTCAATAGTGGTTAGCTTTGTAATTTAACCTACAACAGTTTTAATTTGCTTCACAGTAATTCTGTGGATGCATGTTTCTCAACCAATTCAGGACTTAATTTTGTTTTTTTTCTAAAATTAAGAAGCTGTGGGAGTCCACTGAACCACCTGCAATCTTAATTTGCAGTGCAAGTCATTTTTCATAAACACCTGCAGGTAAATTCATTTACCTGCTGTGCTTATAGCCTGTGGCTTTTTTCATTGTGCATCGACTACTATGAATCGCCAATAAATTCAAGACTGATCTGTGTTCCATAGTTCTGAGATGCCACCAAATTACAAGCATTTCTGCGGGTTTGACATTTGAGAAAAAATCTGTCTATCTATCTATCTATCTATCTATCTATCTATCTATCTATCTAATTAATTTATTTATGTATTTATTAATTTGAAAAAGGAAAACCGCTGTGAACCAAAAGATGCAAAATAAAAAAAAGGTAATGCAAGCATACAAGCAATACAATACACTATTCCTTTACTGGTGCATGTACAAGTACAATAGTAAATAATCTTTTTGGTTTTAGAGTGCCTCTCATGCTGCAAGGTTCAAGGCACTTTACACAAGTTCAAAAGTTTACAATTACAAAGACAGCTATTATAAAAACACTAACATGATAAAAAAATACACTCATAAAAGGATAAAAATACATAAAAAAAGATATAAATGAAAGTTAAAATAACCATGTCAGAATAAAATCAGAAGGCTAAATTATAAAGCCTTGATTTAAAAGTAGCCACTGTGGCTGATCCTCTGATATGCTTGGGCAGAGAGTTCCACAGTTGCAGAGCACGAAAACAAAAAGCAACCTGTCCTTTCTTCCTAAGCCTTACCCTCATAGAGTAGAGCCGGCCATTATCAGCTGACCTCAAAGCATGTGGAGACCGATAGGGAGACAATAACCCTGACAATAATCTGGTGCCATTCCACTGAGTGCTTTAAACAATTGTAAAATCAATTCTGTATTTCACTGGAAGCCAGAGCAGAGATGCCAGCACAGGAGTTATAAGTGCTCTCTTTTATGTTCTGCTGAGAACCCATGCAGCTGAAATTAAGATTTTGCCCCTTTGATTACATCATGACCTATTGCATGGAAATGTTACTATTGATTAAATATTCTCTTTGATTTTTGACTCTTTTGTAAGACATCAATGGGGGATTATTGAAAATAGGAGCTGTAGAGGGATCATGTTGGAGAATACTAAAATGTCATGCTGACCGCTTTTACTTATAAAAATCTCCATTAAAGGAAAAACAATTCAAAGAAAGGGCAAGTTCTGCAAGTTTCAGAAGAATAGTGGTTGCAGGTTCCTTTACTGTCTGTTTATTAAAGAAGTGCTTAAGTTCTTGTAAACCATCACTGTTGGGGATAACTGTGCAGAGGTTTTTGATATCCATTGTGAAGAGAATGAGGTGTTAACTGTTTCTATGTAAGGCTAAATAATCAAGTATTTGCAAAACATGGTTAGAGTCTTTGACATATATAGGTAGAGATTCTACAGTGGGTCTGATAGTATCATCAGTAAATTTTGAAATAATTTCTGGGTTATGAATTTTCAGAAGCAAATAGAGATGTAAGTTATTAGAGAGTTATATATACTGTATATTGGATTGAATCAGCAAGACAGATATGTTATGACTATATTCAATAGTTGATTACTTTACCATCCTAACAGGGACGTCACTAGAGATTAATGGATAGGGGGGCTAAGCCTCTTTTAGGGGGGTCTGGGCATACTCCCCCAGGATTTTTTTTAAAGCCCCCAAAACGTCTTTTCATCATGTATTTTTAGAGTAACAAGGGGTGTAAAATCTATCAAAATAAGGTTGTTTTTGGTGAAGGTTGGCTAAAAGTATACCTGTCTCATAGTTTGTGTTAGACACTGATCTAATAAGTCTTACTTAAATTCTATCCAGATAAAGAAATTAAAGTCCACTCTGTCCCAATCCATCCTACACCAACAAAGGCACACAAATGGCTGTACTATGTAGCCAAAATACTTTTTGGATTTTATTTTGAGAGAGAGAGAGAGAGAGAGAGAGAGAGAGAGAGAGAGAGAGAGAGAGAGAGAGAGAGAGAGAGAGAAATGGGAAGACATGCAGCTCATATTATACCATTAGAAAAAAATCTTTATCTAAGTTTCACCCTTTTGTTAATTGTTGCTCAAAAATTAACCAAATAATTCAGTCACATGGAACATCTTAAACACTATCATCCACAATGGGGCAAAACTAAATTCAACTAATGAGCTAAATAAAATAAAAAAAAACGAAAAAATAATTAGGAATAAAATCTGATAGAAAAGTAAGATCCCAAATAAATATTGCAACCTATATTACAGAACTACTCCTCCTGCTTCTCTCTTTTGATGCTTATTTTGTGGGTGGACTCATCAAAGTTTACCTCCTATTTTTCAAGGTGGCAAAGCGGTCAATGACACTATTGTGGCTTAGTGGCCCAAGCACTTCACCCACAATTAATCAGTTTAAGTTTTAATTTGTTTGTTTGAACTGGTAAAATCTTCATTTCTCACTGGATTGGCCTTCAGCAGAGCTGCTGGCACTGCCTCTCTTGAAGAATTTCCGTATATCCATCTAACGTTAGTCGTTAGCTAGTCTACAGTTGAGAAATTGAGGATAATACAATGACATTGTGATCAACACTATGTCACCTTTTCTACACATGACCTTCTGATAATTGTTTTGCAATGGCTTACTGAATGAAAGCAATTGAGTATGAAAAGATATGTGCATGATGTTACGTCATCTGTCTCATGTACAGCCTGGCACAGGTAGCAAAACTACATTAAATACAACGTTAATTAGATATCAACGCCACATAACTTATGTCGAATTTAAAAGACACCGTTAACGTTACCGTTAGCTAGCTCGCAACGTCTGTTACACTGTAACTTACAGGCAGCCTCACATAAAAACGTATTGGTTAACAAAGCTTTGATTATGACCAAAGTCTATAGTAGTGAATACTCTCTCTCTCTCTCTCTCTCTCTCTGTTCTAACTTACCACAAATTCACATCATAGTCTATCTGCATGAATCCGTCCTGTCTGAGCCTTTTCCTGTCCGTTTACTGTTAGCTAGCAGTCTCAAGCCACAGAAGCAGCTAATGTTAACCAAAATGTTAGCTACAAGTAGGCCTAACAGTCACTAGCGGTGCAGCAGCCTCTCCCAGGTCCTAGTGCCTGCCCGGTAAGATGTGATGGAATGGTTGACGGAAAGATATATTGATTTATTTAGGGGGGCTAATGAATATTTTGGGGGGACTAAAGCCCCCCTAAAATAGGCCTACCGACATCCCTGCATCCTAATAAGGCATTTGTTTGAAATAAGGCAAAGTGTAACTACAAAAATCCACTGTGATCCAATCCAATGTAGCCCTAGACTACCAGGCACGATCTGGTCAAGATGGTGTAGTTAAGATCATGTTCCCACCTGTTTTGAGGGCAATAATAAGTCATGCCCAGTATGTTTTAAAGGGTTGACCATCCATACCTCTCAACAACAAGCATATCTTTAGGGATTGCAAATCAATGAAAAATAGTAATGTACAGTTTAAGAAAAATATCTCCCATGGATTAAAGCATTTTTACAGCAGCACTTACATCATCAAAGCACTCCGACTTGTATCACTTTACTAATTCATACAAGGTTTGTCATTTATTTTTCTGGGTTGACAGCTTGGACACTAAGTTTAATTTTAAAATGGTGGTATATATATATATATATATATATATATATATATATATATATATATATATATATATATACACACACACACACACACACACACACACACACACAGTATACTGTATATTGTTTGTTCAATCATTAAAAAGGCTGCAATCACATAACCATGAACAGAAAAAACCCTTTGCCCCAGGTAAACAAATAAACAAACAACAGCAAAGAAAATCCAGACATGTCAAGCTTCACTCCTTCCGAATGAGACTAACTCATTTTAGGACCTTTTTCACGTACTCGTCAGTCTTACTGGTAAAAGACGATGGAGTATTCCCAAAGTATTCCCACTCTTGTGTGCTGCCCCATTGTACTAAGACTTCCCAGAGCATATACTAAACAGTTTAACCGTGAACATTCAGTTTTGATTCAGCAGTGCTGCCCTTTGTTATGTTGTCATCATTAACCACAAGGTGGCAGAGTATCTTCAAGAATGTATTTTGTCTTGGTTTATATAAGTACCATAGCATAACATACTTCATCCCTAATTTGTAGATTTTAGTAACAAATAAATAAATAAAAATGAAAGCTCCAAGTGTACTTACATGAGAATGGCTTCCTAATTAAGCAACCCTTGATAGATCTGTATTACAAAAGCCCATTTACCAAGACTTAGAAACATGTTATATAAGATAGTTTTTGCTGCTAATTAATTTGAGATGGTAGAGAGGCAGACACATACTATAGACACTGTCACTCCTCTCCTTTTCTCCCTGATTACATTTTCATAATGATACACATACATCTATTGCCCTCATATATGATATACTCATTATTGCTTTAATAGCGGGATTTGGCAAACCTTCAATTTTTTTTAACCTCCTGCTTTCTCTCAAATTATATTTTATTTATCAGCTGTACTTTGAAAGCTTCTGGGAAGCAGTCCAATAAAATTACCAAAGCAATACTTTCCCCTACTGCCTTGTATTCAGAAGAATCTGGATACATGGCCAGTTCGTATTTACTGTAATAGCATTGAATCTGAATGTATGATGTCTTCCCCTTAAGAAAATAATTAATTTCTGATTCTGACATATTTACCACACACTGGGTATCGTTTATAGTAAAGTGTTCTGCCCAGTTTTAATAGAAACCATAGTAAATTCTAGGTATCGTAGTCCAGACTGGGTAATAGAAAGCACTGGATAAGCATGATAAAATGTGAGGTCACCTGGTGACTTCCTATAAACCACCTACTGTATAAAACTTGTTGAAATGTTGTCTTCTGGATACACTGTACAAGCCAAGCATACAGTGTGTGTGTGTGTGTGTATATATATACAGTGTGTTACTGGTAGCAGTCCACAGTGCCATAGAGTGTTTCAACAGCAGCTAAAATGGGCTGACCTGATTCACAACAGTGCTTAAGAGTTAAAGACACATCTTAAGCAAAGGCTTTAGAATTTGTATACTTGAATGTTCATTGTGATAGTGGTTGTGTTTTTCATGCAATGAAAGATAAACACTAACACGTGTTTATAATTTGTTCTGAGAGATTTATGTATAAATCTGAAACATTTGAAACTTCTCTTTGGTCCTACATGCTGTCTGTAGGTCCCAGTTTTCTTCATTATACCAGCCATCAGAGCAGACAAGTAAGTCAACAGCAACTCGAGCCAGGGGATAGGGCCCTTCAGCTTCTCAATGAAATCATGATGATGCATTGCTCCTACAGAAATTAGGCATGTACTGAATTGGCAGTATGACTTACACTCACTTAATGGGAATATCTACTTTTATCACCTGACTCTGGCACATGGGATTTGTGAGTGCAACTCAGTAACAGAAATTGAAACAACTAGGATTGCTGTCAGGGGTTCCACTACAGTTAAATTCATTCCTCTACAGGGGATCTTTAGTCATTCCTCAAGGCACCAAGGAATGTGGATCAGAGAAGATTAGCATGTGTCCCAGTGTGGAAACAGTAATCACTGTGATTGACACAAGCCACATTCTCAACCTTACTGGGAGGTCATTTTTGGCACAATCCTGGCCCTCGTGAATACTTGTTCACGTAATACCGTCCTTAAAACTTGATAATAAGAGGCAGAGCTTACTTGATGCTTGCTGAAATGATCAGCTGCTGCAGTTCATTTGAGTACCAGCTAGTTTTTATGATGGCTGTCTGTGTTGAAAATGAACATTTGGGTACATTCCTGGGAAACTCTTTTAGCATTTTAACCCTTGAGTGTACAAGATAACATGCATGTAAGCATGAAAACTATAAAACACAGCCAATAACAGAGCATTTTTATCCTCTATTATAGACTGCTGAGGATCTTTCAGCCTATCACAGAGCATATTTCGACTGGACATCACAAAGAAACCCCATTCACAACGTCAGCCGTACTGCATTGCGTTTCCACTGTGTTAGTCTCAGTATCTGGATGGCTGACATCACCAGCTTTTAAAAATCATATCTGAGGCTCCTCTGGGAGCTCCCTTTAACTGCAAGGTCTATTTAAATCAGTGCAATTATATTCATACCTCAGGCACTTAACAGTATTCTCTTCATCAGCCTATTTTCACCACAGTAGACTAAATAAAGGTGTGCCAGTCATGTATAGCTGGGTTTTCTTTTACTTGTATATTAACCGTAAAGCAGTATATAATAGCTGTATAGGTTTCTGAGCATCTGCGTTTGGTTTATATAAACACCTGCAGTAAACAGACCTCAGCTTTTCCTTTGAAAATTATTTTTCTATGTACTGACTGCTCTGCTCATAGATAAAACCTTGGAAACCTGATTTGGATGTGAGCTCTAATCAACAGCTTCTTCAGCATATAGAAATAAAATGGAACATTGGAATGTTTCATTTCTTCTGGCAAAGCCAGCTCAAATGAACCTCAACAATAAATGGGTGTTTTACTACTTTAGCAGTAGAACAGAGAAAAGCATAAAGATCAGGCCAGTGAACCCGGCAATATCCCGATTCCGGATAAGATAACAGCTAATCACCTCGGTAGTCATCTACAGTACTCAGGAGCCATGTTGTTGCCTTGTACAGCTGTCAGACCCTCTGGTAATCCTGCAGGGTATGCATAACTTAGGGCACTTCATTGTTACCTCAGTCAGTTATTTAGCATGAATGCTCAAGAAAGCAAAATAAAAAACACGTTACCTGGGAATTTCTTAGATTTTCTTATCATTATACTATGGCCTTTGCAGAATGCTTTCTGACAGAATCTCTCCTCCTCTATTCTAATTCAGCCTGTAGACTGTGGAGTGCATCCAAAACGAAGAGTCCATCCTTCAGTGATTAGAGCATTAATCAGATCCACGGTGCATTTTCTGTTCATTTGTCCAGTCAAAATGTGTTCTGTAGTATTTTATCATGTTATTTTTCTAAATATCCCTTTGATATTATAACTGCTTATCTGCAGTGTTTAGACATATAGACACATACAAAACATGATTTACTGAGAACTCTGGGTTAGTAGCATAACCAAAACTATTCTTCTATAATTTAAAGAACTAGTTATTATAGAGTGTTATTTCCCTAAAGAATTCACTTCACTGTTTTGCTGTCTGAATTTTTTTTATATAACTTGAAACTGTATTTTACTTTTTGTAATGAGGACTGACTTGATTCTTCACAATAAAATGACATGTCAAAAGATGCATTCTTTCATTTTAATTTTGAAAAAAAAAATAACTAAAAAACATTTGTAACTATAAAATGTGAACATTTTGCAGAGAAGAGGCACTTGATTTTCCACCACCAATCCACAATCATTACACTTCACATACTCTATAATAATAAATGCAACTGACATTTACTCTAAACGCTATCATTACTTTTGAAGCAAATGCAGGTGGGATAAAATTATTGTTTTCCGGGCTTCACAAACAGTAAGAGGTGTTTTATTGAATCTTCACTGCTCATCAATTCTCCAGGGCCCCACTCCTGAGTGGATAACTTCTGATTTCACAGTCCCCTCTTCTATATGTAGCCTGCACTGACAGTGGAACAGTCTGCTTAAAAATGAATTTAGCTCACCATATAGGGATTTCAAGTGTGAGACTTCAAGGCAACACATTCCTAAAGGGACCTAGATATCTAGCAGGAACAGACTCTAAAGCATTTTCATTGGAGTCAATAGTATACACCTGCAGTAAGGTTATCACCTTTTGAATTTCAAAAACCTCTGGAATCATGTAAGGATAACATAATAGGCTTTACATCAAGCAACCACATTATTTATTCTAAGTTTGTATGGACAAAAAAAAAAAAAAGTTGTTTTCCTTTGTGTGTAAAATAACAAAATGCATGCATTAAAAAAAAAAAAAAAGATTATGACAATTTTGGACAATATTATATTCAATATTTTAAACACAGTATTTATATACAATGATTTCATAATTGTTCATGTAGCTGCACTTGGATCTCAGTGATTATGTTGAAATTAAAATATCAATAATTTTAATTAGCTCATGAATTGTAACCTAATGGAATTTTTAAAAGGGCAGTTTTAACATGCTATAAATCATTTGATTCTTAATGTGCCTGTCTGTTATGAATTCCCCTGCAACCAGTAGTAAATGCTTATTTACATCACTACTATTTATATATTCAACGATTTTCAACAGGCCAAGAATCGCCATAGTTACACAGCAATTACGTCACAGCATTTCAGTTTCTATAGCACTTGGCACAATCAACTGACCATTTAATAACTCATGTTATCTCAATAGATATGCAATATGTCTGGTGCTTGCAAACAGAATAAAACAGGGGAAGTGTCTTCTCCTCCCAGTATAAAGACCCTGAGACACCCCACGCCAACAGTTTTCTCTTCTTGAAATGACTCGGAGGAAGATACAATGCAACGCTGAGTGTCTTTGACAGTACCCATTAATATACTGTGCCCTCCACTTAATGTGATCATATCTATTCATTCGAGTTTTAATAATAACACAACACACCTCCTTCATGAGACAGTACAGGCACACAGGGAGGCACTGTTGGAGGTGTTTGTTTTTGCGTGTGCCACAGAAGCGAGTGAAGAGGTTAGTGCCATGCCTGATACACAAAGGTATCCATTCACAGCAGGTCAGACTAACAGCAGGCACATCTATGATCCCAGCTCTTCAGACAATTGCTGTAGCTACAGTAGTTACTGTACAGCTAAGACCAACAGTTTTGCATCACCTAGAATTTTAGGATTGAGACATAATTAGAAAAAAACCTATATGAACATAATTTATATATTTTATTTAACATCATATAATCAAAGAAACGACAAAATGATATTGCAAAAGTCTACCCAAAGCCATAATAGTAGTATAGTATTTCATGTTAGGGTTAGAAATGCCACATTTTTCAATTTGTGTCAGTTTTTTGTTGTGGTACGCAATTCAATATGTTAACATAACATTATTCACCAGATTTCATTCAACTTTATGTAGTAAAATTAGTTAATTCTATAGGGTGATGCAAAGCTTTTGGTCATAGCTGTACATTGATTCTACCCAATAAACGGCAGTGGATTACAAAGATGTAATGTGAAACGAAATGACAGTGTTGTATTAGTTGCCGCTTTCTCTTTTTTAAAACGATACAGGCTTGCAATGTTTAGGATAAAGTGCTGTTTGTGTTGCTTAGATCGTGCTCATGTGAATGAATTGCCAGGGCTGTAAGAGGTAGACATTATTTAAGTACAGTAGGCATTCCCATTTTAGGTTTGTTAATGACCTTGTCATTCCTCTTCTAAATTATCACAACCTTGTGCAGTCCTTTGCCAGCAAATCCTTTCTTCATAAATGAGACATTCTACGGTATCCAGCAGAAAGCTAGAGAAGGGACTGTCGTCTTTACACTGAACTGGTTACCACTATGTGCAATGGGATTTTAAAGCAGTGGGTCATGTTAAGAAATATGAATAGTTAGGACCAGTTAGAAACAAAATATGTCACTCGAGAATCTATTTGAACCCTTGAAATCAGAGTCATCAATAAAAAAAGTCCTTGTTTGAACTACAAAACATCAATATTCATTTTCCTCCTGAGGAAATAAAATATTTGGTTACACTACCTAATCGATACAAAAGGTACAACGGATGGTAAGGTCATTAAAAGCCAGCACATAATAGAATAATAAATTGGAGTGACATTATAAACTACTGGAATGGCAAAAGGTGTGTGGACCTTAAGAAGACTATAAGAGCAAATAACTGCTTACCATTCCATAATGCTTATTTTATTTGGTTGAAAAATGATTTCTTATTTTCTTGTTTAGTGTTAGCAGTTATTTTCATTTTGTTAACCACATTTTAGTCTGTTTAAACCAATTGTGGCCAATATGTGGATCGCGATCCACTAGTGGATCTCAAAAGATTTTTGACAGATCTTGGTCCAAATCTGAACAAGCATCAACACATAAGCATAGGACAGTTTTAACATGGTTGATTGTGTACTGTATTTAAAAATAGAATTCTTGACTGTGAATACATACAAAGATAAATGACATTCATTCCAAACAGTAGATGGCGCTAAAAAAACTGTACTCTAGCTTCCATAGCTCAGTAACCCGAGCAACACGCTTCCTCAACTCGTTGGTTCGTAGTGTAAAGTTGTGTTTGATGGTTTTATTGGATCGCTTTGTCATGCAAATAATCAAATGAGGTGTAAGCTGCCACCAACGCGTAACATTAATGAAAGGAAGGAGCTGGGAAAAAAGGGGACACATTTGTTTACTTGACAAAGAGGTTTGTTTTATTTTAATAAAATGTTCATTGTTAGTTTTATGGGGTGATTTTTATTGCACAAAAAATGTCACAAAATACACAGCAGCTTTCAGGACTTCCTTTTCCTCGCATACGAAATGCTTACTTTTCCATTTGTTTATGAGCATAGTTGTCCTTTCTTAAAGTTGAAAATGCTGATATGTTTGCGTTCTGTTTTTATGATGTGTTTTGTTCGTTGCTACCTTAATGTATTGGTCACCACTGGCATAAAGCTAGATAATCCAAATTGGTCAAAACGGTTTCACTTTATTGTACTTGTCTTCGCTTTATTGCTGGTGGATCGCATCAGCCATTGAGATCTACCAAAACGGATCTCAATACTTGGTGTATTAGCCCCTTCTGGTTTAAACAGTGCATTTTCTGTCCGTGTTGCATTAGAAAAATGCTTAACACTTTTATGTGCTTTGATGTTTTTATACTGTTTTCATGTCTAAAAATGACATCTTGTTTATAATACCAAACATTCACATTTGATGAATAAATGAATAATAGCAATGAAGTAATCACACAGGCATGTTCAATGAAACACTGACACATGTGCATCTCTCAGAATAATGCACAATTTAGCACGACATTCCCACCTACTCTACTTCTCTACTGTATATTGAGAAGGCAGGGCCAGGTGAGTTGACAGCTCACATTGTCACATGTTTTAAATAGCTAAGTAGTTACAATACTCCCCACATGTAATAACCCAATATTGGATCATCAGAACCGGGAACCACTCTCAATAATTTCAAATATCATACACGGCCAGAAGAAAGATACAATGACATTGGAAACTACTTGCACTGTAAGACCCCAAGGCTGCGTCTGAAGCTAATTTTGATAGTTTTTTTTTTTTTTTTTAACGTGATGAACTCAATTTCAGTGTTTGTGTTAGTTTATCATCATTGGATCAAGGCACAAGCTAATCTAAAAACAACACTCAGCAAGTGAACATTGCACAGTAGGTTCAACGTCTAATTACATTTGGCAAAGCATTGTTCAAACCTAAGGCTAACTGAAGTGCCTGCACTGCACACTGTTTTGGATACTATTAAAAGACAAAAAGGAAATATAGTCTTTCAAGACACTGTAACCAAAATGAGGATAAAGCATTGAATGCACATTTTGTGTTTACTTTATTTAAGGGATGCTGCACCACAAAGCACAGGAGAGTATGAGCCCCCAGGGCCTCGGTTCAAATCATACTGATCATTATTTACATTTACACGTTGCTTTGCTGCAAAATAAAATGCATTTTATCCCTCGTTGTGAGCATAAAAATTAATTCCCAAGTCCCACTGATATCTACACCTCTGTGTGCTTAAAAATGTTTACTGTCATTGCAGACTACAGCTACACCACAGTACACACCACCATAGCAGTTAAACGTGTTTGAAAAGGTTTCGAAATGACCAAGCGACATATAAGGGGAGGCAAAGTAATAATGTTGATTAGAAAGAAGCACATATCAGCCTAATAATAAGGAATAATAAATCCCTTGGTAGTCCACAATTTAGCAAACCCAGCTGATTAATATTCCAATTCTAAACACTAGTGGAAGCAACTTGTAAACTGTAGTATGGGGTGGGGAGGTGGCGTGGTGCGTGGGCAAGTGCCTCTGTGATATTTCATGGCTGGCTACGGCTCTGGAGTATATAGCTTCACAATGCATTTTCATATACATCTAGTGAGCAGATACCATAAATCAAGTTTCGTTTTGTATTTCTGGCAATACAACAGTTGTGCAGTAGTGAAAGTTTGCAAATATAATTGATCAATGCATTCAAGAGATTCACCGGTTGAATGGTTCAAAGGTCTGCTTGCTAGCCAGGAATATGAAAGTAATTCAAGACCTCTGAAGGTTTGTCACTTGATGAATAGACAAGCATGTTGCCCAGATCTTTATGATAAAAAGTTGGACAGATAACATTACAAAAGGGCAAGAAAAGTGTCTTGTTCTTTTGTATCTTATTTCGGAGAGAATACTTGCAAGCATAGTCCACTATGTTACCACCTGCACTCTCCAATGAACAATTATCAAAAAGGAGTATACCCACTTTTTATACCCCGGGCTGGAGGTCAAAAACACAGCTTTATTGTCCAAGGTTTGTATATGGTTGTGACAAAGTGCCCTCCCCTGTGTATATTATCTGTTATGTGTGTTGCGTGTGGTGTGTTTAAATGTTGGTGTATAGACATTGGTACACGGGATATAAACGGGTCTGTGTAACATGAGTGTTTAAAATGTATCTTTGTATTTAGGCATGAGGATTGCACAGCACTTCACGTGCAAGTAAAAAGTAAAAATATGTGAGCACGGGGAATTGCACTTTATTAATTCACGTGCAGTTGTACCGAGACTCCAATTGAATGACTGATTAGCAGTCGAGTCTCAGTACAGCTGCATAAAAACAACATGTTTTCACCCACTCGCGGTTGTGTGTTCAAGAGTGTAGAACGGGGGAGAGAGAGAGAAAGAGAGCGAGAGATAAGTGTAAATATAGATCTCAATTGTTGTGTAGCGTTCGTCCACTCTGTGTTTTGTCCGTTTCTATTCGTTTTGTTTGTCTATTTATTTTGACCTCATGTGCCGTGTTCTGTTTTGTTACAAACCTTTTATTTTCTGCCTGTTGTATTATTAAACTGCGCATCAGCACCTTCACCATTTCAACAGCTGTGTGCAGAGTCAGTTCCTGTTTCTGGTCGTCACCCACCTCGGCCGTCCTTGTGACAGTGGTGTTTTACATAGTCAAGGCAATCCTTGGTGTTATTGATCTTACTTTTTTCAGAAGTGTGTCAGTACAACAATAACATCAAGTCCTACTATGTTAAGCATTGTGCACTGATCTTACTCCAAACAGATATGATTCCACATCTCAATTCACAAAATCAACTTGAGGAGTTCTTTCAGTTAGTAAGCAGAACCCTCACTAGAGGATGCCTTTACACATACAATATGATATTAAACAGATACCAAATGAAACATAAAGACATTGTAATCCTTTAATGAGCTCTGAGCAACTTGTCAGTGTATGTCTAAAATGATGTGGCAGCTCATTTTGAACAGTGGTATATGTTTATTGTGAATAAACAACCCTCACATTTGCTTACGTCCCAGTGTTTTCTCCATGCAGAGATCCAGATATTTTGAAGGGCAGGTGCTCAAGAATACACAATGAATGATGCTTAAATCCATACAATATATTGATAGGCTGTATGTTGCCATGGAAACAGAATGCTATATTAGAAAATATATATTACAATGTAGGTATGTGCAAAAAATATATTATAATTGACATTATGACGCTCCACAGTTGGCAGCTTCAATTAAAAACAAACCGCTGGAATTCTCATGCTTGCAACAACAAGCACAGTGAAACAGAACAGAAACAAACAAAAAAAACATCCATTCAACCAAGCAATGAAGAGAACTCAGCACACTGCAACAGAACAGAAACAACAAAAAAACATCCATTCAACCAAGCAATGAAGAGAACTCAACACACTACAACAGAACAGAAACAACAACAAAAAAAAAAAAAGCAACAAGAGATTCAACCAAGCAACCAAGAAGAGAACTCAACACACAACAAAAAAACATCCATTCAACCAAGCAACAGAACAGAAACAACAAAAAAAAACATCCAAACAACAAAAAAACACCCATTCAACCAAGCAATGAAGAGAACTCAACACACTACAACAGAACAGAAACAACAAAAAAAAAATGACCCATTCAACCAAGCAATGAAGAGAACTCAACACACTACAACAGAACAGAAACAACAAAAAAACACCCATTCAACCAAGCAATGAAGAGAACTCAACACACTACAACAGAACAGAAACAACAAAAAAACATCCATTCAACAACACACTACAACAGAACAGAAACAACAACAAAAAAACATCAACATTCAACCAAGCAATGAAGAGAACTCAACACACTACAACAGAACAGAAACAACAAAAAAAAAACATCCATTCAACCAAGCAATGAAGAGAACTCAACACACTACAACAGAACAGAAAAGAGAACAACACTAAAAAAAGAAACAACCATTCAACCAAGCAATGAAGAGAACTCAACACACTGCAACAGAACAGAAACAACAAAAAAACATCCATTCAACCAAGCAATGAAGAGAACTCAACACACTGCAACAGAACAGAAACAACAACAAAAAAACATCCATTCAACCAAGCAATGAAAACTCACACACTGCAACAAACAGAAACAACAAAAAAAAACATCCAATTCAACCAAGCAATGAAGAGAACTCAACACACTACAACAGAAACAACAAACAACAAAAAAACACCCATTCAACCAAGCAATGAAGAGAACTCAACACACAACAACAGAACAGAAACAACAAAAAAAACACCCCATTCAACCAAGCAATGAAGAGAACTCAACACACAACAGAACACACTACAACAGAACAGAAACAACAAAAAAACATCCATTCAACCAAGCAATGAAGAGAACTCAACACACTACAACAGAACAGAAACAACAACAAAAAAACATCCATTCAACCAAGCAATGAAGAGAACTCAACACACTACAACAGAACAGAAACAACAAAAAAACACCCATTCAACCAAGCAATGAAGAGAACTCAACACACTACAACAGAACAGAAACAACAAAAAAAAAACATCCATTCAACCAAGCAATGAAGAGAACTCAACACACTACAACAGAACAGAAACAACAAAAAAAAAACATCCATTCAACCAAGCAATGAAGAGAACTCAACACACTACAACAGAACAGAAACAACAACAAAAAAACATCCATTCAACCAAGCAATGAAGAGAACTCAACACACTACAACAGAACAGAAACAACAAAAAAACATCCATTCAACCAAGCAATGAAGAGAACTCAACACACTGCAACAGAACAGAAACAACAAAAAAACATCCATTCAACCAAGCAATGAAGAGAACTCAACACACTACAACAGAACAGAAACAACAACAAAAAAACATCCATTCAACCAAGCAATGAAGAGAACTCAACACACTACAACAGAACAGAAACAACAAAAAAAAAACATCCATTCAACCAAGCAATGAAGAGAACTCAACACACTGCAACAGAACAGAAACAACAAAAAAAAAACATCCATTCAACCAAGCAATGAAGAGAACTCAACACACTAACAACAGAACAGAAACAACAAAAAAACACCCATTCAACCAAGCAATGAAGAGAACTCAACACACTACAACAGAACAGAAACAACAAAAAAACACACCCATTCAACCAAGCAATGAAGAGAACTCAACACACTGCAACAGAACAGAAACAACAAAAAAAAAACATCCATTCAACCAAGCAATGAAGAGAACTCAACACACTACAACAGAACAGAAACAACAAAAAAACAAACATCCATTCAACCAAGCAATGAAGAGAACTCAACACACTGAACAACAGAACAGAAACAACAACTAAAAAACACAACAACAAAAAAACCATTCAACCAAGCAATGAAGAGAACTCAACACACTACAACAGAACAGAAACAACAAAAAAACATCCATTCAACCAAGCAATGAAGAGAACTCAACACACTGCAACAGAACAGAAACAACAAAAAAAAACATCCATTCAACCAAGCAATGAAGAGAACTCAACACACTGCAACAGAACAGAAACAACAAAAAACATCCATTCAACCAAGCAATGAAGAGAACTCAACACACTGCAACAGAACAGAAACAACAAAAAAACATCCATTCAACCAAGCAATGAAGAGAACTCAACACACTGCAACAGAACAGAAACAATTCAACACACTACAAAAAAAAACAAGAATAAAACATCCATTCAACCAAGCAATGAAGAGAACTCAGCACACTGCAACAGAACAGAAACAAGAAATTCAGAATAAAACATGCATTCAACCAAACAATGAAGAGAACTCAGCAACAATATCGTTCACACCAATAACAGAAGAATTGAAGGAGCATATATTATTTTGGGCTCATGGACTGCATGGCAAACTGGCAACCAATTTATGGAAAACAGTTTTTATTAAAAATACTAGGATGTTGTTTGTTTTTATAATATGTTCTATCCTGGGATGGGGTCTGTACACAGGATAAGATGTATTGAAATGCTGTAGAATTCATAACTGTGGTTGGCTTTAATAACTATGTTTAAATGGTTTTAAAAGTATGCTGCATAAGTAATCTAGCAGTCGTCAGATGCCTCAATGGTTATTTCAGTGGTCATTTAAATTATGCTGCATTATTAAAAGATAAAGTTTTTTAAAAAGAGTAAATTAGAGTAAAATAATGCCAAAAAGACATCATGCAAAGAAGACAGTTTGTATGCTGTTGGTTAGCAAAGGCAAAGCGAGATGAAGCACATGAGACTGGGATATGATAAACTGAGGCATCTAAATATCCCAGTGCTTCTGTGGGCATGGTATTAACAAGCTAACTCATTTCCAGCCCCAGCAACAGCAATCTTTAATAAAACATCAGCTCTCGTTTAAGATGTACAAGTTCATTTGAAATTGCTGTAAGGACATCAACTACGATTTGCCTTTGCTATCTGTCACCTCAAATTAATCCTAGCAACTGTGCCTGCGCAGGGTATTTCACAATCTATCAAACCTTAGAAAGAGGAGAATAAAAGAGCATCTATGTGTTGTCTGCAGGGTCTGGTGACCCCATGCAGGGAACAAGTAGCCTTACTGGACAACAGCAGAGTAATGTGCTACTGTCACAGCTTCACCATGAAGGTTTTCTTACTAAACTTTTTAAACTTCTAGTCACGAGGATTGGCGATTCATAAAAGTGCTTTATAACAGTCAAAGTTATCCATTAAACCACCACATTTCTTTAGCACCCTTAAGCCATTTCCCACATCTGAGTAAAATGTTATTTTATTAGTGTCTTACGTAGAGGATGACAATTCTAAACTGAATCTTTAATGAACCACATATGCATCCTTGAGATAACATTTGCATCATGAATTTTACTTGTAAAGTTATACAGAATAGTGTGTCTAACACATGCTCTATATAGATAAATATACCTAAGAGTTTTTTTAAATTTTTTTTATTAAAATGCTAGACTTAAAAGCCTCCACAGTAGATAACAAATGGCTACTTCATTTTTTCGCATTTCTGAAATCTAATATAATGCCAATAGATAATTAAAATGTAAGACTCTTTAATGTTTGCAAAGCAGATAAGCAGAACAGCTATAAGCATTATTGCCTGAAGACAGATATTATGGCAGGCATAGGAGTAGGCGGGGGCAGGCTGCATCTTCGCTCTGGTACTTATTTTGGTGTTTGTATTTAATTAATACAGACACTTTTCCTGGATCCTGGCCGCAACTCATATTCATCAAGGGTGCAGAGGCTAATAATGACTAGTGTCATTCTCTGGCACATTTTCCATGCAGTTTCAAAACTCCAGATTGTCTCTCCATCGTCGTGAGAATGTGACGTAGCAGCATATACCACGCTACGGGAAGTGCACGGCCAAAACATGGTATGACTTAAAAGGGTAGGGAAATCACCTCACACTAAAAAAGAAACACAAATAGACCAAAAACTAAGTCCAAAAGCTGTATCTTATGTTCAAAAGACTTCAGCAGTGAAATATACATTTGTGACATAACCTCATGCAACTTTCTACTAGCCGTACCAAAAGTACAAAAGAGCTGAAAGTAATGCTGGCAAGCTTCTGACGCAATAGGAAAAAAAGAGAGGAGAGATTTAGAGACCTCTTCATTCAGCTGATAAAATGATAGTGTTCTTTTATAAGGAAGTTTTAGTATCTAAGCTACAGTTGGAGCCTTAGGCTCTAGACAGCACCAAGTAAGCCCTACCAGATGGTAAAGCACTCTTCTTTGGGTTCTAATGCTTAATTAGGTCATTTGCCTTTGAAAGGAGAATTTCTCTTCCTAAAAGAAAACTACACCTAAACCCAAATTATCTAAGAGGTAATACCAAAATAACATAACAAAATGCTGAGCCTTTTTTGTATTTGCATGCAAACTCCACCTCTGTCAGACAACTCACAGTGCATGCACCTCAGACACACAGCACAGGTACCTTGGAGTGATGCTGAAAAGAATGGCAGCTGGACAGCACATTCAGGGTAGTTAGTAGTTTGATGTATCTATTTTAGCCACTGGCAATATTCTAGTTATTATTAGCGTATGGGTATAATAATAATTGTCTTCAGTGTAGAGGCCAGCAAGACTTTCATTCTTGCAGTTTTAATTGTGTAAACCTGCTGCTCAAAACAGTATACATTGGAATGGAGTCATGAAACCTTACACTGATAATGGCAAAATTGGAACCATACGTTACAAAATTGTACAAAGCAGTGGAAATAGAAACACACAGTGCTGTATCTATTGCATGCCAAATTAAGTACACTGAGCTGAACACTAGGTTCAGATTGTAAAGTTGTCCAGTCAAAAAGTATTCAGGTAAACAACAGTCCAGTAATTGCAGACATCAGTGTGTTTTAAAATACAGTAAGCAGTTGTTTTTCCTTTTCAGAAAAACAATACATTCAAGGTGCAGTATAATAAATACATACATTAATAAAAAAATCAGTAAATACATTTGCATTTCTTCAAAATAATGAACTGTTAATTCAGCAGTAATACGTTCTTCCAGCCAATGAATAATCCTCTATAGCCAAATTACAGGGTGTATCCTGCATTGACGGAAGGATACATTTACACATGTTATAAAAGCATTACAATTCCATGTTAAAAAAGCCTGGCTTGGACTACAAATATATCAAACAAAACAACCTTGTACAAAAAGCTCACCCCGTACTGTATTGATACCTACAGTACAATACCAAGCACCTGGGCAGAAAGAGACAATTTTGGTTGGCAGTCGGACTGGAGGAGGCCC
Organism: Polyodon spathula; assembly: GCF_017654505.1. Lineage (NCBI taxonomy): Eukaryota > Metazoa > Chordata > Actinopteri > Acipenseriformes > Polyodontidae > Polyodon > Polyodon spathula. Next base: position 47,430,636 of record NC_054542.1, on the reverse strand, counting down.
ACTGACCTTCTCCTAAGCTGTTGCCCAACATGGGTAAAATAATTATAATACTTTTATTTTTAAATAAGAAGAAAAAAATACATGGTGGTAGAAAACAAAAGGTCATGCACACTGTTCACAATCCCTCTCCGGGACACTTATTTTTGAGAGAGAGAGAGAGAGAGAGAGAGAGAGAGAGAGAGCGAGAGAGCGAGAGAGCGAGAGAGCCTCAAACACATCAAAATGTGTAAACTGCTAATCCAGTAACAGCGATCAAGTTGTTTTGTTATTCCGTTTTCCTTATTTCCTATTCAATAAGGAAAAAGGAAATATCACCAACAGAAATAAAGTTAGAGTCAGAAGTTTCAAAGACTATAATCATTTTCTGGGAAAAGATTGTCTGCTTTATGTTTCTTTTGAGAATTACTTCAGTGTATTCACATTCTAATAAAAAGTTTATGCAATCTCTTTTACAGACCAATCTTCTTTACCAACTTCAATTCACTAACAACAACCCAAGTGCATGTTTAACCTGCAACACTGTCAAAAGTTTCTCTTTGACATAATAGTCATTTCTTTTTAACTGTGTCCACAGCTTGTTGTTTAAAGGTTCTTCTATTGTTATTTCCAGCGGCACATTATTAGAGTCACTTTATTTACTTTGCTAATGCTCAGCACAAAGCAGAGTAAAACTTTACTTAGCGCTAGATATTCACAGTTAATTGGCAGCTGTCTTTCACCCAGGAGGTAATGACTGGGTGGATGGTGATTCAGTCATGCTGTTTTGTCATGCACACTCCCCTCTGATACACAGCAGTCTTGTTTGACATTGGCTGCCACTGTGACTCAGAGGTTCTGATTAATGTAATTAACTTTCCTTTACTGTGAAAGATGACAAGTATTGTGTCTGTTCCCAGCTTTTTTCCTTACATGTTTTCAGCTGTAAAATATGTTAAAATCCCAGTACAAGCGCAGCACATAATTAATTACAATTATTATTATTTTTATAATAATACAGTATCTAGTTATGTATAGGTAGTAGTATTACATATTATGTAAGGTTCATATGCAGTTACTAAATTACAACAAAACCGAAAGCTCTTTTATAGATTAAATCCGTTTATTAAAAAAAAAAAAAGTAATATACAATAAACAGAAATGAGTGTCTAATTTATGAATAAAACATGGTCTTCCAGGACAAAAAAAAACTAAAAAAAAAAAATCCTTGCATGATATACTGTAGAGATCATTAGAAATAATGATCTCTACAGTATAAAATAATTGAGCTGAATAAGTAAGTGCTGCTAAGGAATGTTAATGATGTACTAATCACAATTCTTCACCCTGACCCTGTCAAGCTCGTATACCAGAATGTAATTGGGGAGCATTTTCTTTGATTGCTTTCAAACTAAAAGCAAGGACCACATATCAAGTGGCATCAATATGGGATGGAAAACTAAATTCTTTTTTCAAGGAAAACAAGTTTTGTTTATTATGATATTAGAAACTAATATTATTGTGAATGCTCAGCAATTGAATTGCTCAGAGATGGAAAGCCATATACTGTATTTACTTGAAAAGAAGTTGCTTCGAATCCAAGTCGAGAGAGAAATAAAGACCCACAATGCAAATGCATTCAGCCCTATATAAAAACACAATAGTAATACTCAAAAAGCATAAAATATTTCACTGGCATATTAACAAAAAACAAGAAGAGAAAAAGAACACACTGTACTGGAGGAGCAGTTTTTATAGTTCAGCCATATGAATACCCCAGAAAGAAAAAAAACATGTGTTTTCATATTAGAATAATCGAATACATGACACTATAAACCTTTAGATTGCAATTCTTAACCGTATTGGCTGATGCAGTGTCACATGACCAAAACAGTTACTCACAAAACCATCTTATAGTCACTCAAGTCCTGTGACATCTGACTATTGCTCTCTGAAATCAAACAACTGCCTAAGCTATTTTCATTGCCCCTGGAATCTGTTATTATTAGCATAATCTAAATTGAAAAAAAAGTCCAGTACAAAATGAACGCATTTATTAATATTGTTTTCTAATATTGTTTCTTTTTCCGTTTAAGAATTAGCTTTTTTTTTTTTTTTTTTTAAGTTGCATGCTTTCTGATGACCAAATGCTTCAACTCATGCTGGTGCTGGAGAAGTTATTATTTAGATGCACCTTTTAAATGTCAGCAAAGACACAACTAATTTGTAACAATAAAAAAAGCGTTCCCAAAAACAGTGTATGTTTTATATAGAAACTGTCTACCATAAAAAAAAAGCATTTTATTAGATCTTAATTACAAAGACAAAGCATTTGTTCAAGGGAATAAGCTGTCTGCAGTGGTAAATTTCCATGTATTTATATTTACCATTTACCAAGATTTGTGCAATATACATACAGTTGTGGTCTCTTGGTGAGAAATATGATACATTGGTATTATTTCATGCAGCTATATCTGTACACCTAAAGGGGAGCTGCTGCAGAAGTCAAGTGCAGTTGCATAACAACATAACATTATTGCATGAGCAAAACAATCCCAAAGGAGAGGAACTGGTAGTTAAAATTAGAAGTTGACTAATATAAAGCCATGAACAGTGTGCCTCATACACAGCTGTACACAACTCAAGCTTGTTCTTTCTTTCCGAAATCTGAAATGTTATAGACTTATTACTAACCTAGGGGTATTTGCATACCAGCTGTCCCATGCGGTGCAGGATGCATCTATAGGACTATCAAGGTCTGATACTTACCAACTGACAAAATCTGTTATGAAACAACGAGTGTAAAACATGGATATGGAAATAATGGGGCAGTTTCCATGGAAAAAGAACAATATGTCTCACCTTTATCTCACTCTGTTTTTGTAGTACTTTTGGGTTGTGTGTGTTTCCATGTAGTTTTCTTTTAGCCTGAGAAATTCTCCTTCCAAATACAAATAGCCTAATTAATATTAAAATATGTTCCTATTTGGCCTTGTGTGACTTTCTGATGTTGTCCAGCTTTTTTAAACTGGCTTTCCACATGGTTTTTAGGTTGTGTTAGCCTGCCATGTTTGATCACCAAGTTTTCTTTTATTTTAGACTAAGAAATTCTCATTCTAAATGCAAGTAAACTAATTCATATTAAAATACTGGAGGCAGTGTGTTTGTGCCTGAGTTCCAATCTGGCCTTGTTGATATCCTACAGCTTTCTTAAACCGGGTTTCCATGAAGTTCCATGAAGTTTTTAGGTTGTGTTAAAACACAGACTGCCTCATTTGATCTCCAAAAGAACAAGCAATAAAAAAAAAAAAACAATCCGTACTTCCTGTGTGTGCAGCTCTGCTGATTCTACTGACATAAATAATAATAAAAAAACAACATTCCATAAGAAAGCCTTATATTACTTGCTAAACATTTTTGGCTGTATATATATTGTAGAGAAATAGGTTAACGCAGGCAGGTGCATCACACAGGGCGAGGCAATCCACACACAGGTGGAGGGCGGGCATGAACCCGGGACCTCTTGCACTAAAGCTTAGCACCGATATCACTGTACAAAAGAGCCGGCTCCCTTGCAAGGAGCGTATAGCGGGCTTATGTCTTTGTATGTGATTACGTCACCTACCTGCCCTGCTGATGCATTTCCCTGTGCACGATACAATATTTATTATAATCCTATTATACACGTACAAATTCGTAAGAGATAAGACAACACATTTCCAGATAACATCGAGCCAGGTCAAATATGGATCAGCTAAAACTGAATAATTTGACATTAATATTAATCAAAGAGGAGCCCCCAGAATGAGAACAGTCCCAGGCCCCCGTTAATCCAGCCTTGCCCACCACCCCCCCCAAAAAAACCCCAAAAAACGACAGCGTTAACAAATAATAATAACAAAAATAACAATCCATAAGAAAGCCTTGTGTACTGTCCTTGTATCATTTGCTAAACATTTTTGGATTACAAGCCTATTATACACATGCATATATAATATATTCATGTTTTGCTACAGAACCGTATCTTCAGCAATTCCAATCCTTATAATCTACAAATGGAGCTAAACACTAGCACTTTAGGTTAATGATATAAAAATGATCTAGTCAAAATGTTTAGTGCAGTACATTTTTAAATACTGGTAGGCTACCCCACTCGCCTCCATTTCCCACTACATGATATTCTTATAATAATAATAATAATAATAATAATAAATAATAATAATAATAATAATAATAATAATAATAGTGTGCTACTATATTACATTGTTTGTCATTTTTTATGATTTGTAATGCATTTAGAGCACTGTTAAACATATAGCCACACAAATATACTTAAATATTTTAGGACAGACATGTAGCAGACAAAATGTTATATATATACAAAGACATAAGCCAGACATACTCTCCTTGCAAAGCAGCCGGCTCTTTTGTACTATTGCCTCGTCCTATGTGATGAGCCTGCCTGCGTTAATCTATTTGGCTACATTGGTGTCAGAAGTGGACTCAGGTACCCCAGCACGCACCTGTTGAACTGTAGCCTGGTGAGAAAGTCTGAGTGCGGACTTGAGGCTGGCAGGGGATAGTGTACTGTGCACGAGGGAAGGCAGCAGAGAGGTCCCGGGTTTGCTCCTGCCCTCTGCCTGTGTGTGGATTGTCTCACCCTGTGTGATGCACCTGCCTGTGGGAACCGAGATCGCTATATATATATATATATATATATATATATATATATATATATATATATATATATATATATATATATATATTTTGCAGTTTGATAATGGGATATCCTTATTTTGTTCGATTTCAAAACTGCTGAATTGACGATACACACGCACTGTCCTTCTCATAGGGGATGAACCTGATCACTCTCTGTTCACCCACCCACTACTACTTAGACTAATAATAATAATAATAATAATAATAATAATAATAATAAATACCTAAATCTGAATTCCACAGGGACAGTGGGCTTTCTGCAGCTACATTATGTCTTGTAGCAAGTTTATGTTAAGCCTGTCTTTTTGAACAAAGTGGTTTTTTAAAAAATTTTCCCCATGTTCCATCGTCAGTATTTTATTTTTTTTTTTATAACTTTGCTTATAAAATAACTAAACTATAAAGCACTATAATTTTTATGAGTCAAATGGCAATAATTTGAAATGTTAAATAAAAGGTGTCACACATAAAAACTCCAATGAATGAAGTGGTATCTAAAACCCTTGTACTGTAGGCTTATGTTTTTCCTATTTGGTCAAAGAACCTTGCCCTGGTTACTTCCAGCAGCTCTCAGATAACAGTTTTTCTTGGTGGCACGACCTTTACGAAAGTTCCGTGAGGTTACGTCACAAATGGGATTTTCGGTGCCGAAGTCTCGCAAACATAATGTACAACTTCTGGACTTGTTTCCATGTAAAAAACAAACAAACAAAAAAAAAAAACTGAATATTTGGTAAATTTTATGGCTTTTTAGCACGAGAAGAGGGTTTACACACCTCTTAAAGTCATCCAATGTTTTACACACGCCCTTCCTATAGGGCATGGTATGTGCTGCTACGATACATAAATAATGACTGTGGAGAGAGAGAGACAGCTTTCTAAGCTGCATGGAAATCCAGCCAGTGGGTCTTTCTAAGCTGCATGGAAACCTTCCAGTGGGTCTTTCTAAGCTGCATGGAAACCCAGCCAGTGGGTCTTTCTAAGCTGCATGGAAACCCAGCCAGTGGGTCTTTCTAAGCTGCATGGAAACCTGGCCAGTGGGTCTTTCTAAGCTGCATGGAAACCCAGCCAGTGGGTCTTTCTAAGCTGCATGGAAACCTGGCCAGTGGGTCTTTCTAAGCTGCATGGAAACCCTCCAGTGGGTCTTTCTAAGCTGCATGGAAACCCAGCCAGTGGGTTTTGGTTATTTTTTTCACCATGGACCCAATTTAACAATATAATTTATTGCAAAATGGAATTATATTGGCTGTGTTATGGTGCAGACCTAGGTCTGGATTATACATTTGTAATTTATTTGGTAATTTATTATTTTTATATTAAGTCTTATCAGAGACATACTATAGTTCAGTGGTCCTCAAAGTAATTTTGGCACAGGCATAAATTGATCTCACTTGGCTGTTTGCGGGCACGCTGACTATTGCATAGGTTCTTATCTTACACACTGCCTTCTCATGACATATATATATATATATATATATATATATATATATATATATATATATATATATATATATATATATATATATATATTATTTTTTTTTTTTTTTTTTTAAATAGTTTTAGTGGGGTTATTCTTGGCTCACTCAAGAAGGCAAAGTCTCAGGTAGTAATCGTGGGTGCTGCAGTTATTCTTTAAAATACGGAATGCAAATATTTTTTAAATAGCATGTTTACACAGATAACCATGAATAAACTAAAATAAAATAAAATAAAAAGTGTAGATAGTGTCTCGCTTTGTTTCAACTTGACAGATTTGTCAACACTACTCTGTTTTAAAGATCGCTCAACTCCAGTACAATTATTCAGAGAAAGTGGATTTGTAACTAAATATACTACGGTGTTTCCTTTGTCTGGTGAAATAAAAAAATTCAGAGATAGAACATTAAATTCTAAATACTGAAATGTATTATTTTTCTCAATAACAGTCAGCGAAATTCAGTGCTTACCCTGCATATTAACACCCTGTCTCTGCTCACGAATGATTGGACAGCTGTCAGATCTTTCACTTTCCCATTGGCTGCTCAGTCGCCTTCAATTTACATGCAGAATACCGTGAACGGCCTCTGCTTGCTTATGACTGGACAGCTGCGTAAAACTTATCAGATATTGACTCTCCTATTGGTTAAACTTTCAGTCAGTACCTGCACCTGAAACAGACAGAGTTTATGTCCCACCCAGCTAAGTTATGATTGGGCTACCACAGAGACAATGCAGATATTCAATTGGTTGATCTTATCACAAAAGCCATTCAAAATGTCGCTTATGTACAAGCACAGCATAAGCGAGCACCACTGTCAACAGACTACCTTGATGCTTTTGTAAAACGTGTTTAAAGCTTTCTTTATTTTCCCACGCTAAGACCCACCAGAAAGGTCTTCATGACTCACAATTTAAGAACATCTGCTGCGGGCACGATGGCCTGGCTTTGCAGGCACGAATTTGCCCACGGGCACGACTTTGAGGACCACTGCTATAGTTGCTACCTATAAAAACAAATATCTTAATACATCTCTCAACATATGCAGAGCAGACTAAAGAGAAACAAGTGTAATTTTTCGCTGCTGTGCAGAACTTGCAGAACTTGCAAAACATGCATACCCCCCAATTAAAATAATACATATACTGATATGTTCGGAACAATACTGAAACCACCATATGATTATGGGAGTGTACAAAAAATCTGAAACTTAGTGGAAATAATGAAAACAAAATATCCATAACAATGAAATGTGCCACAGAGGGTGATGAAGTTAGCAGAATGAAGTGATGTTAGAATGGGGCAATAACTTTGAAGAAAACATATGGCTTCTATCATGAAGCTTAATCATTCACAGGATCGTTGCTCTATCCTACATTATACTGCAAATTTTGTTTCTCAATCTTTTTTAGGTATAATTGCAGTGTATTCCTTGGTGAGGTGTATGCAAGTGAACAAGGAACACTGCTGTCACTGAAAGAGTAATTGGACTACTTGTAATCAATACTCTTTACCTCCTGTGATTTCCGAATACATGCCTGACAGTTGTTAAGAGGCTCAAACAAGTCCACAATCAGTCAGCAGTGAATTAAATTAGATAATTTAGAAGAAATTCCTAGCAAATTGCACTCTTTTACAAACAGGATTGGGAAGGAATTGTCATCTGGGAAAACATAAATGAATACAGCATTGCGGTACCAGGTGATTTGTTGTAAATATAAGTGTTGTAAACAAATACACACAGAATTACTAGAGGGACTTTCTTAAAGTAGTTCCCATATTACCTAATTGTAACAACTGTTTTACACACATGCTTTTGATAGTCAGGCCTCCAAAGATAAATCAAGAATCTCTTTGTAAGAATGTACACTAGTGCTTAGTCTGAATATCTGATAAAAGTTCACAGAATAAAGCCCTTTTCACTCTAAGCCTAAATGACAAGTTAAAGGTGTTTAGCCACTGGAGAGGCACATTGTTCTATCCAAGTGTAGTCAACTGTTGTACATAGTCATCGGTATTAACCCACTGCATGGCTATTTTACCACACAGATTACTGTCTAGGCTCGTTTAGTGACCTCAGATATATCTCTGGAAAGAGCTAGACTGTGGACCAAAATGACAAGCTACAACTTGTCTGAAATGAAGAGGTCATTAACGGTTAACAACCAGCTTAGTAACAAAAAATAAAATAAAATAACTAACTGCAAGCAACCTTTGTAATATGTGTGAAACGTAATTAATATCAGCTAATAATAAAATGGACCCCTTAAAGTGATTGTAGCTACGGAAACAATTGTATGTATTTCCCATGCCATACACACCCATTTATCCCCATCCATTCAGGACCTTTCTTTCCTGTCTGTAACCATCTGACTGCGTGTCTCCTACTGTAAAGCTTTCTTAAAAAAATGTAAAGTTGTCATTTTTGTTTAACATTTTAAGCAACTGTAATAATGCCAGTTATTCTGTTCTAACCCCCTGCATGCCCTGAACGCCAGTATGAACCACACCCTGAATGTATTCCATATTCACCCAGTTACGCTTCAAAGAGACAGCTGATGTATCCTGTCTGTTTAGTAGGATACACATTAGGTTTTTGGTTTTTTTTTAACAGAGGCCCCCAGGCTTTCTTAGCATTCTGTTATTATGCATGCTATTCAACAGTTCCACACAATGCACAGCACTGCAGTGTTTGTATTATTATTTTAATTATTTTAAAGTGGTTTTAAAGAGAATCTCTTGAGAGATACAATATTGGTTTTTCAAATGTGTCCTGGCAGGTAGCTGGTCTGACAGCAAGTAAGAATTTATTTTAGAAATAAATGCCATTTTAAAGCTGTTTTCCTTAGGAGTGATTTAGATTAGATAAAACACACACACACACACACACACACACACACACACACACAAAAACATACTTTTTATTCCTGTTGATATTTGTTTCAGGGAGTTACTGTATAGATACAAATGCAATATTGTTCTCTCAGTTTGGCTGCTCTTTTTTACCATGTCGTTTCTATATTTGTACAGAAGCTTACAGGTATTCAGATAACTAATACTGTGACAAAAATGGCAGTTGTTATTGGTGGGGTTTGGGAGGGATTGTTCTACCTTATCCCCAGGGAACAACATGGCCAGATCTGATATTTTGTGCAGTAATGGAGTGATCACAGACTTCAGTGTCTTTAAGGTAAGTATCCCCTACTCCATGCTGACAGGGTCCTGTGAGTTTAGTCTGGGAACTCAATCCGTGACAGTCTGTGTTGCTTATGAATAAAATATATTGTTAAGAGTGTCAGAAGAATCTGTGAGTATGTTACAATTCCTAGAAGGGAGAAAAGGCGTTATTTCCTTCAAAAATCCTTGGTGCATTTGCAACAGTGCAGCCAATAATGAGGAAAACCATGCAGGGACTTGGTAAGAATCCCATCCAATCTGCTTACTAATGCTTGTACCATACACTGTAGGTTGCATTATCTGCCTTCATTATAACTATCACTCTATACCTAACCCATGTCATGGTAGCGCTAAACTGGAGACCTACACAGGGAGATACAGAGTGTTAACAGTATTTATATTAAGCATGGAAAGTTTATTTGCTGCTTTTGATGTATCAAATAAATCAAAGTTTCTCTATAAATCAAAGTTTCATAAATATCCGGAATGAATATTCATGAACTGTTTTCAATACTCTTCTGAAATTCAGGTCAGTCGTAAGTTCGTCTGAAATCTAATCAAACTGTTGAGAATATATTTGATTAAGACCTTATTAAATTTGACAGCACAATTTATAAATCCTTTGCTGATGTTTCAAATAAAGGGGTTATGGCTTTTCAGTAATGACAGGCAACAGCACACAACTCACATTGGTGTCTCATACTACACTTCCACTGTCATGCCCGACCCATACATAGGTTTTTAAGGTATGGGTAGGTTCGGGTCTAATACATTTGCACTGCAGGGACCGGGGCAGGGCACTGCTGACAAGCGGATGGAAATACGCAGCTATGACGTGTTGCAAAGTGGCCACTTTAAACTTTCCAGAAGAGGATGGAAAGCATGATTAATGGAATACAGGTGGAGCAGCAGAGAAAGTACAACAGTGGAAGATGATTAATGCATCAGGGAGAAATAAGAGCAGTGTAAGCCAACATTGTATTACAGAATGAATAGAACTCAAGTGAGAGAAAAGAGCTGATGGGAGCTTACCGTCTCGCTAAAACAAATTAAACGAAATACAAATCACTTTCAAATATAGTTAGAAACACTCAAAAAATAATATATAATACAAAAACTCAGAATACCTAAAATAATATAAATCCATAAAATTACCGTGCAAAACTAAACACACAAAACAAAGGTGCAAAAATGAATATATCTTTCCCGCAGCTATTTACATGAATGTAATCTTTACATTTATTATTTCTTTAAGTTCAATACAAATAAAACAGCAGTATGGATGATTTTTTTTAAATTTTAAATAAATAAATGAATAATTTAATAAAGATCGAAAATAAACAAATACATGTCAGTATAAATAAGTCAATATATAGACATTAAGTTTCATTTTGGCATAAAATAAGCTCCATACAGCACACAAAACAAAAGTAATAAGTCAGTCAAACAGTCAATGCATATAATCTGATTGGCTCTATTAATGCTGAAATTTGCATATTCCGATTACCCATAATTCTACTGTTTTCTACCACCTTAACTCAAAAGCTCCTTGTATTTACTTACTCTCCTGAGCTTTTCACTAGTGGCAGTATACTTACACTGCACCACTGAACCATGGACAGTGTGAAACAAGTATGCAGCTGCTGTTCTCTTGCTTTGAATTGAATTGAATTGTAGCAGTGCACCAATGATTGGAATCAGTGCTTATTACTGATAAAATACTATAATCTTTAATCAGCAATTCCCTGCCAGACATTATTATTATTAATCAATCAAGCAACAATAAAGTTTGTGGCTTTCAAATTCTTTTCATTAATACAAATAAAACAGCAGTATGGATGATTTTTTTTAAATTTTAAATAAATAAATGAATAATTTAATAAAGATCGAAAATAAACAAATACATGTCAGTATAAATAAGTCAATATATAGACTTAAGTTTCATTTTGGCATAAAATAAGCTCCATACAGCACACAAAACAAAAGTAATAAGTCAGTCAAACAGTCAATGCATATAATCTGATTGGCTCTATTAATGCTGAAATTTGCATATTCCGATTACCCATAATTCTACTGTTTTCTACCACCTTAACTCAAAAGCTCCTTGTATTTACTTACTCTCCTGAGCTTTTCACTAGTGGCAGTATACTTACACTGCACCACTGAACCATGGACAGTGTGAAACAAGTATGCAGCTGCTGTTCTCTTGCTTTGAATTGAATTGAATTGTAGCAGTGCACCAATGATCTTCAGAAGTACGCTTTGTAGCAGTGCACCAATGATCGGAATCAGTGCTTATTACTGATGAAATAACATAATCTTTAATCAACGTTTAATTAGTCAGAAGTACGTTGTTATTTTAAACCACACAAAGTTTCGGAAACTTAACCTTAATTTGGAATCAGTGCTTATTACTGATAAAATACTATAATCTTTAATCAGCAATTCCCTGCCAGACATTATTATTATTAATCAATCAAGCAACAATAAAGTTTGTGGCTTTCAAATTCTTTTCATACAGTTAATCATCTGTGTTTGCTGGACCTTCATGTCAGGTACCAGTAGTCCAAATAATACATAGGCCTACATACATGCAGTATTGTAAACCCTAGAAACTTTTTTGACTGCAGTTTTCGCATAGATCTACATAATGATCTTGGGAAGAAATTATTCAGAATAGTTAACAAGTGTTTGTGTTTTGTGTTCTGAAACAAGCAGTTTATTATTATTTATAGTTTCTTTGAACACAGTCCTGCTGTAGTAGAAGTATCGGTATGTACTTCGTAATATTTCAAATAAAAAACACTTTTCAATGTAAGCTTGTCTTCATTTGTATTATTTATAGTAGTAATCTAGTTTGTCATTATGTTGTATTTCATTTTTTTTAAATTCTTGCCAGAAATCTAACTTAAGAAAATTAACTGCACATCACAGCATGGTCAAAATCCTGGCTCATTAAATAATCTGTTCCCATGACAACCTTAGGGGCATTAAAAAAAAAAACAACTTTGATCATAATACCACCTACTATTTTGAATATATTACATTTAGAGGATACAATAAAAGGATAATTAATGTTTTTAGCAAATAAATGTATATACTGCTCATCTGTTCATGTGGCTTTGGATCCAGAATGTACAGTCTTGTAAATTTCATCCTCACAGTTATATAAATTAAAGACCCTAGAAGATAGCGTAATCTGAGATTAATGCAAACAAGCCTAATTCATGAGAAAGAAGTGTTGCTATCCTATTTTAACACAATATGTCACAGGGATGCTGGGAGCTATATCTACCCCAGTGGTTTAACACAAAGTGACCAATTCACAATGACCAAAAGTAAAAACAGAAAACAGCAGGGCTAAAGGGCTCTTGTCACAATTATGAAAAACACATAGGAATGATTCAACCTGCCCCTGAAATGTATAGTAACGTCACAACTGTGAGAAATGAATTGTAAACATACATGTCAGCATGGACTATCACTCAGGTTTGTAAATGTTTCTGTTCTGCTTCAGTACCAATTCATACAATGATTAATCTGGTTCAGAAGAAATAAACAAATACACTCTAAAATGAACTGGGCCAGGTTTTGACTTTCAATTTCGATGGAGAATGTTTTGTAAAATAATGTAAAACTTTACTGGGGTTTCTTTCAGTAAAATGAACATACACTGCTTTTTCTAAAGATTACAAGAACTACATCAAAGGGGAAGTCTCAAATGGACTTTTTCTTGATGTAATTTCTGTATATGTGTATAATGGCTTGCCACAGCAAAATATGCCTGTCTGGAGGTCTAGCCATGCCGATCTCCTGAAGCGTAGGTGTTCCTTGTTAGTTGGGGCCACTTCTTCTAGTCTTCTCAGATGTATCCTCTATCCTTCTCTTCATTTTGCCCTTGGGGGAAGTAACAAGGTTGGGAAGTAACGTTGCTTGCTGCCGAAAGAGGAGCCCTGGCTCCCCGTATCGGTGCCACCAATGATTTTTTAATTTTTAATTTTTATTATTTATATTATTATTAAGGACTAATCTATCCTGCTTAATTGGGAGGAAACCTCTGGTGGCCCCCATGATGGGCATACTAGTAATATTGTGTTGGGCCAAATAAATATCAGGAAGTGAAGAACAAATATATCTGGTCCCCACATAGGGAACGTAAGTTCTAGTGGAAAAAGTGACCATTTGGTGCCCTAATAAACTAATTAAAAAAAAAAAAAAGATCATAATTTTGTCACTGAGACAATGCAATCAAGCAATGCAGCATAGAAAGTTGCTTTAGTGCAGATCAGAAGCTCAAAATAGGGCACCCTTGAAAGAGAAGAAACAATGAGAACCATTGAGAAAGTGCATTCAGTTCTAATGACCTTAGATTGTGGAACTCATTGCCTTTTCTATTAGAGATGCTGCTTCAGTCAATACTTTAAAGTCAAGATTAAAGATGTACTTTTAGGTAACGATGCGGTAGCAAAGGTATTGCAGAGCTTTGCATCTCTACTTAGTGAAAAACTGTGAGATTTGCATCGTAACCGAAAAAAAAGAAAGGCACAAATGCTTAAATGTAGTGGCAGTCCTGACAATAAAATGCTGTATTGCATTGTCATTTTAATTCAAAGTCCATTACAAGTAAAAGAACACAGCAGTTAAATTAAGCACCCTCATAAACGATCGCTTCTCAAGCATACTGTAGTAAAATAGGATTCTGTAGCCTTGAGTAAACAGAATCGTGATCATATAACAAGTTGCTTACCCACGAGGACTTGTGACTGTTTTGATGTATTGTCCGCTTTTGCTAATTGTAATCATATTGGTCCACTTTTAAGAATCAACCGCTTATAAGAGTCAAATCATCCGGGACGGATGTGAGTCTTATAAACGGAGTGAACTGTATTATAATTATAACTATTATTATTTTGCTGTTTTTACTGTTTCTTGACACTGCAGACTTCATTCTAGTTTAACATTAAAGAGCTTTAAGACACTGTGGTATGGAAGGCGCTACAGAAATAAAATACATTGAAACTGTAATTAAAAAGACGTAGTTAATTATATAATCGTACCTGTTAACCCTGGAGTGGAATGGGCCTCCATGACTGTGACTGACCCCCCCCCCCCCCCCGCTATAGACCCTCCTATGTGTATTTATCCCTCTGTAAAAGACCTTCTGCAATATCACATTGAATGCTTATATAATTTCCCCCCTTCACTGTGCAACTAGTATAGCAATTTATTGTGCTAATGCACAAGAATGACGTAAAAAGTAAGCATTGTGATTATGAAGCAATAAACAAGGGTCCTTGTTGAAAATGGTCTTGGGCACATGAAACACTGATGGCAGACATTGTGGACCAACAACCCCCTTGTAATGAGTTTGTGATACCAATGTGGAATTGAGCACCATAACAGATTAATGAAGCATACGCTTGTCTTCACAATTTAATTAAACATAGTCCTTGCTGTTATCATTCATTTTTGTCCTCTCAGACATCTGCTGAAAAAGGTCAAACCAGAAATTAATTCTGGGACTTCATGTTTCAAGAAAATGTTTAATATATTTAATTCTTTATGCTTGTACTGTTTTCTAAAATGACTTAAAGATTAAATCAAATCTGCTGGAAGCAATAGAAAGAATATTCCTTATAGCATTATAATAAGAGATTAACAGTAAATAAGAGGTTACCAGTAAGAACACATAGCATTATAAATAAGAGGTTAACACTAAGAACACATAACATTATAAAAAACAGGCATAAACATTATATCTTGATATGCTCTAGTGGTAATATTCCAATAAATGCATTCATTTACTGATGAATAAAAGTCTTATTAGTATGAATCAGATAACTGTAATGCATTTAAATCCTTCTACACATACACACAATTATTTTTTGACCTCAAACCTTTTAATTTTTATCTCAAATTCTCTTTGCCTTCTGCTTTGGATTTTTAAATTGCTTGTGGTAGAATGCACACTCTGATTGTTTATGGGGTTGATATCGTGCCTTTAAACAGTAGCGTTTCAGGTTTTTAATGAGTTATTTAGCTGATTGTACAGTTAATTACATACTTCATTGCCAATAGAAACTTTTTACCATTGAGTGCAAAATATGAAAAGTTGAAAAGTTTAAATGACCAAGGATAAGCGGAACAGTGACAATGGCACTAAAGCTAATGAGATGTAGCAAAGTGGATTCAAAGCTTTAGCAATGTACTGGCATGTCACGAATCGATGTCATGAAAAAAAAGTCTTAAAACAACATAAATGAAATGGTTAATGGATGGCTAGAATTATAATTAGGTTATTTTTTAAAAACACATTTCATATAACACTGTGCTTATGGTACAGACAATATGCCACTATATCGAGTATTGTATAGGGTCTGTATCATACAAGCTGAAATATGGGTTCATATTGCTTATTATACCTTTGTCAGCATCAGGTTGATATTCTCACCATCGGTCTTGTCGACACAGTCGTTATTTTCAAGGAACACAAACACATTATATATAGGTCACAGCCATGGGCAATATTTAAACAGTTGTTAACAGCCAATGAATCAAACAATAAAAACAGTTTCAAATAGTGCTGCAAATGTAAATTTTCTGTAAGGCTCTCGACCTTGTGAAGCGTTAAATCCTGGAGTCCTGGTGAGGGGTTCAGATTCAGGTTCAAATAAATTATTTTGGAAACATGAAGCATAGTTCAAACAGTACCACTTTTTTGCTTTTGTTTTTAGGGGTCTGTGCAGGTTACAGTGTTAATATTTCTTTGTCTAGGCAAGGGCTAAAAAAATAAAGAGCAGCTAATACTGTATACTTCTACTGTGTGCTTTCAATACATTGTGTGGAAGAGCAAAGCAAAACTGTTTTATTATACATTTAGCTGAAAAGAAAAGTTTTTCGTGTGGGTGTTTTATTAATTTTCCTTGTCTTATTTGAGATCAGGTGTATGATTTAATGTTGTAGTAGTCGTACAGGGTTACACACAGACAACATTTAATATGCTATGCACTTGTAAAATAACTAATAACTGCTTTTAATTTGCTTGTTTGCACATGCATCTGTTTTGCAGTAGCTTTTAAATAGACTTTTTTATGGCAAAGATAGGTTCCACGAGTTATATACATTGCATTTTTTAGATTGCAGAATCAATAAGAAGCCACTTCTCCAGTATTGAAAAATAATATTTGTGTTGTACACAACAGCCTCACCAGCACAATAAATACCTATGTAACATTCAAATAACAAGTAGTATGTCTTGCAGATGTGTTGTCTTCTCTGATCTCATCATACTTTATTATTTATGGTACGGTGACAGAAATCGAATGATTTTTGGTGTTAGATCTCCCTCCCGACCTGTGAGGGCGCTGTGTAAAGGGAACAGAGTACCCTGGACTAAATTGCATGACAAGAAGGTGGAGGTTGGCCATCTAGAAAAAGGGCGGAGCGGAGGAGTGGATGCACTCGTTAACCAGTATAAATAGGGTATAAATAGGGGTCGTAGTAAATGAATATGTTCCTTTGTAAATGGTTAGAAACGACATAAAAGGAGACCCTGTACTGCCAAAAACGTGGGTGTTGTTTTTGTTAGTTTGTCTCATTAAACTGTCTGTTTGATTTTTTAAAGACCACTAACAAAATCCGGAGCTGTAACCGCAGGCCAGCATCAAACGCGGACACAACCGTTTCTCTTTTACACAGAGAGCTGTCTTTTCACCACGAGCACTTGATTCACTCAGTGTAGGAACTGTGTTTGTGTTTTGTGTTACGTGTGGGTGAAAAAAAGATTGGACTTTTTGATTTCAGGTCAAATCCGAGGATTACAAATGAAGTGATACACGCCACTGTATGACTTCTTTCATTTATTGTTTACAGGTGTTTGTCATAAGGCTCTGGACATTTGTAATTATTCAATTACTCATTTGTAAACACCCTTGCCCTGGATATTGTTGTGTGTCTGCTTATTCCGCACTGCGTTGCATTCACCTGTGTTCACTCACCACTTTGTCACATGTACACATGCACCACCCCCCCACCACCAATCACAATAATCCCTAAAATTACTAGTAATAAATTATACTAAACAAATACAATGTTTTAACACAGGTACTTAAAAAGGAGTATTGAAGTCACAGTCATGTCCAAATACAATGTCAGCAAGCTGTTTGTATGGGTTATATTAGTTCCACATCGGTTATATTAGTAAGGTATTTTGTCCTGTATATTACTATATCCTGAACATCTTTGTTTATTTAGGTTTGCAATAGGCTTTGGCATTCTTCCTCATAGTAAACTATTTATTTTGTTCTTGTAAAATGCCAGATATGGTTATTTTAAGGTCTGATAAATGCCACTGTATAAATAAAAAGACAATGGGTGCTTTCAGACTGCAGTTTTTTCATAAAGAAGTTGAAAAGGCGAACATTCCCCATAGCTCACACTGTTTACTGCATTTCCACTGTATTAGACGAGTAATGCAGAGTAAATGAAAACAAGGGTAACAGCTAACCCAGCAACAGGGAAACAGTAACCAGATCCAGGAATCAGACAGTAATCCAAATACATACTTTTATATTTACCACAGATTTGTGTCTGTCTGTGACAAATTACAGTAAAATGATATGCAGCAAAAATAATATATTTTGAGCAATCCTCAACTATAAATAAAATGGGGTTTCCTACAAAAAAGGTGGGAAAGGTAAGCCAGTTGTAACAAGCTGCCACAAATGGAGGGATTGATCTTAATATGTTTGCAGGGAATCCACAAAACTTTAATGGTACTGTACAGTGAGAGATTCAACATAGCTTAAAATTAATTCTATAGTATTACAATAATATACTAGTATGTGGTATTTATGGGATCTGTAAACCATTCCCCAAGCAATGCTTCTTTTTCTGTGTCAGATATCCCTAGCAACCATAAAATCTACACTGTTGATAAAATAGAAAGCTGATAGAAATCTGAATAAAAAAAGAAAGCAGGAAGGAGAATTGGAGTGACATGATTTACCTCTTCTGAGTGACTTCTTCAAATGTTAGTTCTTTTCTTTATTACTGTATAATTTTTGTCAAATCTTTTAGAAATGTCCATTCATTTGACGATAGCATTACAACTTTCATTCCCAACATCAGTCTTCATCTCACCCACCCGGAGATTAGTCAGGGAGCTGCTTATTGCAGGTCAGATATATACCGTATTAAGAAGAGAGAGATGGGAAAGGGCAGGGCTGCTGAATTAATGAACCTTGGTCGTACATGAAGTCTGGTGATGATGAAGGTTAAAATTATCTATGTAATAATCAAATGAAGTCTTTGAATGTGCAGAGTTAAACACAGCAATTCAGAAATGGTTATGTTTTTCATTATCACATATTTAGTTTTTTAATCTGTTTAAATATAAATACAAAGGAAAGGAAACGGTGCTGTTATAAACCACAATAAAGCCTACAGTACTCTTTCTTATATATGTTTCACCCCATTAAACCTTCTTCAATCTACAGATGGAGTTTTTTTAAACAAATGATATTTGGTTCCTAAATTAATTCATATTCAATCTTTTGAAGATAGGGGTTATGCAAAACCAAAAACCTAGTCATTTTTACATGGAACAATACAACTTTCAAACACTCCCCTATTGAAAGAGATCATTATAACCAAGGAATAAACACCTGGTGAGAAATGTCCTGTGCTGAGGACCCCAGTCCTTGCTTACAACCTGCTTTTAAAGAGCTTTGCCTGAAAGATTGCTATGATTGAATAAACCTCTTACCCTCACTTTAACAGTTGAAAGGAAGGTTTCATGTACTGCCGGCTTGAATTAGTGGAACAGAATGGACTGTAAGAAACAACCCTTAACCCTTTGCTTGTCAGGTCTTTTTTAATTTTGACCCTGTCAGGCTGGGCTGGTCTTATTTAATTTTGGGGAACAAGATAACACTTTAGACCATGTGCTGTTCAAATTGAATTAAAGTGACTTTTTTTACATAAAACATGTTTCAAATCATTATATAATCAAAGTGATTCTCAGAGGAAAGACAATTATACAATTTTTTTCAACCAAAACCATCTTTTTATTCTTTTTTTTTTTTTTTTTTACTATTTATATGAGGGGAACATTGAAAAAAAAAAAACTATTAAAAAAATCACAGAATTATTGGTTTTGCTGAGTTAAAGTGGCTTTAGAGCAATCACTCACGTTCCAAACTTAAGAAAACTCAGGTTCCAAACAAAGAAAACAAGTAAAGAAAAAAATCTATTTTATAATTGAGGTGAGGATAAGAAGGAAAAAAAAAATACAAAAGTGCACTAATGTATTGGTTTTGTTGAGTTAGAGTAACTTTAGAGCAATCACTCTAAGTTATTGTAAATCAATGACACCCTTAAGTAAGCAAACAGGTGAAAAAATTAACCAAAAACAATTTTATATATATTTTATAAGTATTTATTTAAGAACTGGCTCATTGTGGTCGTTTTTTTTATTTTTCTCCTCTGACTCGTCACTTTGAGAAAAATAAATTCAGTGGATTCTTCAAAATCTTCACCTAAACTACTTGCATAGTCACTGAAACAGCCGTGTTTTTCTCTGCCATCTGCTCTCTGCCGTGATGCTCTCTCCAAGTCTGTTTTTCCGCTTTTCTGTTCAAATCGTTTTTCTCCAGCTTTTGAAGAGATACTCGGTTGGTTCCACCTTCGTTCCGATCACAGACGATTGGAGAACACATTCTGTTGGCTTTCTACGCTCAGAGCTGACACACGACCTGTTAACACTGTTTTTTTTTTTTTTTGCGGTGTCGGACTTAATCCGACATCAGACTGGACCAGGTCCGACAAAGGACCGCAAAGGGTTAACAGCACATTGCTAAAACAGACCTGTTTTGTTAATAGAGCCACTGAATCTTGCTTTTTGAGGGCTGTCCATACCTGACGGTACACATTGGATATTAACACTTCCGTTCCCAGGCAGATAAATTAATCTTATATAACCGATATTTTCCACTAATATTAAAGAGTTTTAAAAATGATTTTTTTTTAACTTTGATGTTATAGAACTTACAGCACTTTTATATGAAATAAATTACAAGAGAGCATGGCAGACATATGACAAATTAAAACATATTAATAGCAATAAGCTGATGCCCTGAATAACTCTTAAAGACCACACGTCAAGAGAAAGATTAAATTGGAGAAGTAATAACTCTATTAAAAAAAAAAAAAACATTTATTGGAAGGTGTGACATGACAACTCCTACATATCTTCCTTTAAAGCGTTGTTATGAAGGGCAGAAATGTCTTGGAGGACAAATTAATACTACATAAAAAAATGTAAGAAATCTTTAAAGCTGTATATCAAGGGAAATATCCAGGCACTGGTGGTTTTCCTATTGAGTATCATAAAAAACGTATTGATGTTTTGGCCCCTGTTCTGACTAATGTATTTAATTAGGACCTGGAAGCTGCCTCCAAAAAAGCAATTGAACAGGCTAATCCCAGTCACTAACCCCTAAAAGGACAAAAACACTACTGAATATGTGTGTAAAGAAATGCAGCAGTATATGAATATTTTCAAATTGCGGTCCACTGTGGACATGTCAAATAATAAAGAATGTATAACCAGTCGTGTGTTAGATTACTTAAAAATAATAGTTTGATTGTACAAATGCAGTGTTGTAATAACATTTCACAATCACTGTAGTTTTTCGTTGATTAGGAACTGAAATGCCCCATCAGTCACAGGGAGAGGAAGGCAACTGTCATGTGAGAGGTAGCTGGAGTAAAGGTTTCCATGGCTCCAGAAGCACAGACAATGGACACCCCCTCACTTGGCCAAGGGCCTGCTCTTTACTGAGGGTTCTGCTTCTAAGTGGTTATTAGCTGTATATTACAGATATACAGGTGCTGGTTAGTATATTAATGTTCAGCAGTATAGCGAATTAAATCTTGACAAATTAGCCTACAATTATGATTTCTGATGATTACGCAGTTT
Source organism: Polyodon spathula (assembly GCF_017654505.1). Classification (NCBI taxonomy): domain Eukaryota; kingdom Metazoa; phylum Chordata; class Actinopteri; order Acipenseriformes; family Polyodontidae; genus Polyodon; species Polyodon spathula. The sequence continues at coordinate 47,409,307 of NC_054542.1, read as the reverse complement.
CTTTTTACAGCATTTCATGAGTCATGTATAGGAATGGAAAAAGGAAAATGCAGGAGAAGCAGGTTAAGGAAAATAAATTACCTGTTTAAACATCTACTGCTAAATGAAAAATGGATCATACAATCCTAATATAGTTCACTCATTACTGGATTAGCCCATCTTCCCATATGTTCTTTTTATTTTTCACAATTCCTAAATACCTACTTTACCATGTTTCTGCTATTCTTCTTCACTGCTATGCATTTACTGTGGTAAATTTTTAGAAGAATTATGAATTTACATTCTTATGTGGGGGTGAAAATCCCTGACATGCTTTTTTGTACGGGTACATTCTACAGTTTAAAGCAAAAGATCAACTGCGACACATTACAATACCACATCATACCCAAATGTGAGGTACACAGTCATGCAGCCATAAGCCTTCAACTCATCAATAACGTTTCTGAATGTAGCACATACATGCTGATATGCTGGTCAAGGCAGCAGGATTCAAGACACAGATGCTTTCATGCTTTAGCTGGTGTTTTACTTCATGTATTTAAAAGCACATGTTGAAGTGTCACAGTTTTTTTGACTTCCACAGCACCAAAATAGGCTTGTGTAACTATAAAAGCAATCACAGATGCTTAGAAGGGCCACTCTAGGAAGGAGTGAATCATAACCATGCATTAGCAAGTACTGCACATTACACAGTGTGAATCCTTAAACAAGTCTTAATTCAATCTGCAATGTCGGAAGCAGTCTTTTATCCTTCTGGCTCAGTCCATCAACCATTAATTATTTATCTGTAACTATATAATTTAAAAACAACACAGATGCATGCAACAGTCACCAAATGAACTCAATCTTCTTTTTTTTAAAAATAAGTAAATAAATGGTGAATAATGGTTGTAAAGCATAGTACTTCAAAGTAAAAAGCACCATAGACTGGAAAGAGGGAGACAAAACGTGTATTGGGTGCTACTGAGTTCAAAGTGAATGGTGGTAGATTAGTGATTTTATAAGGAGCATCATTGAAAGCTTCATAATAGTGTGTATTATTATTTTTAATAAGAGTTGAAATTATTTTCTTTTTTTTCAGAATCAGGCCTCTTATTTTGAAAGAAAATCCTGGTGTGAAAGTGCTCAGTGTAGGCTGGAGAAACCTCAAACACGTGTATGCTTCAATAAGTAATTGGGCTTATCTAACTGCAAAAGTAAAAGAAGCATTTGATGCATTGGTAACATGATTCCATCTGCAAACAATCAGTATTTTCTCATTAAAATGATTTGCATATATAAAATAAAGCATTTTCTAATTAATATTATTCATGCAAATTCACTTTAAACTTAAATAATACACCTGCATACAGCCATTTATTTCTTGCATCTTGCTAAAATACACTCCATTTACCCCATTAGAAAACTGCTTTTAACAACATTGCAAATAATCACAGATTAGGAATCACAGAAATACAAAACTACTAGGGTTATTATACCTTTAAAATAGAAAGCGTATGTATTTTCTTAATATTGTACTATGTTGCGGACTCCACATATCGATGCATTAAAATATCACAACGTTAATATACTAAGTATTATAAACAAAATATTCATAATGCAGGATAATGATTTAAGAGTATTTTACTGAGGAAAATGAAATAGAGTCGGCATTCACCTGTAAACAATCCATTCTGTTACTTTATTTGTTTGCAGCAAGGATTAGGAAACTGCTTGGGATTAGGATTCTCTGATGTTTGTGCCGTACTTTGAAGAACTCTTATTTTTTAAGTGCACAGGGAAATTTGGCTGGATTTAGAGCTTATTTTGTCTTTTTTTTATCTAGACCAGTTTAGATCTGGACTATAGAACACATTGTTATTTGACATTCATTTGTGCATTGCCTTTGTAAAAACATGTGTTGATTGAACAGTTTGATTATGTGAATGTCTCATTTGAAATATTTTTTAAAACCCCCAAAGTAATGACTAAAGCTAAGGTTTACAATTTTAGAAAAGCAAACTATGAAGGTATGAAACAGAGACTAACAGAAGTAGATTGGAGTAAAATAGAGAAAACATCCACAGAGAAAGGATGGCTGTTCTTCAAAAATGTAGTACTAGAAGCGCAAAACAATTACATCCCTAAAGTAGACAAATCTAAATGTAAAACTAAATTGCCAAAATGGCTTAATAGATCAATTAAAAAAAATATTCAGCAAAAAAGGCACTTTACAGAGCATTAAAAAGGGACCAAAAAGAAAGTACACAGAAAGAGTACACAGAACTGCAAACGCAAGTCAAAAAGGAAGTTAGAAAGGCCAAGAGAGAAATAGAAATGAACACTGCTAAGGGGGCTAAAACCAATTCCAAAATGTTTTTCCAATATTACAACAGCAAGAGAACATTCAAAGAGGAGGTTAAATGTCTAAGAGATACAAATGGCAAAATCGTAGAGGAAGAAAAAAAAAGCAAATATATTAAATGATTACTTTTCACAAGTTTTTACAAAGGAGGATACAGACAAAATGCCCCACACGTCATCCAGTTCCTATCCAGTTTTAAATAACTTTAGCATAACCGAGGCAGAAGTGTTAAAGGGACTAGGAGCTCTTAAAATAAACAAATCCCCTGGGCCAGATGAGATCCTCCCAATAGTATCAAAGAAATGAAAGAAGTTATTTACAAACCGCTAACCAAGATCTTGCAACAGTCTCTTGACACAGGGATGGTACCGACAGACTGGAAAATTGCAAATGTAATACCGATCCACAAAAAGGGAAACAAAACTGAACCAGGTAACTACAGACCAGTAAGCCTGACTTCTAGTATATGCAAACTTATGAAAACTATAATAAGATCCAAAATGGAAAATTACCTATATGGTAACAGGGTCCTGGGAGACAGTCAACATGGTTTTAGGAAAGGGAGATCGTGTCTAACTAACTTGCTTGATTTTTTTGAGCATATGACATGGTTTATTTAGATTTCCAGAAAGCTTTTGACAAAGTCCCGCACAAAAGATTAATTCTCAAACTGAATGCAGTAGGGATTCAAGGAAACACATGTACATGGATTAGGGAGTGGTTAACTTGTAGAAAACAGAAAGTACTGATTAGAGGAGAAACCTCAGAATGGAGTGAGGTAACCAGTGGAGTACCACAGGGATCAATATTGGGTCCTCTGCTATTCCTAATCTACATTAATGATTTAGATTCTGGTATAGTAAGCAAACTCGTTAAATTTGCAGACGACACAAAAATAGGAGGAGTGGCAAACACTGTTGCAGCAGCAAAGGTCATTCAAAATGATCTAGACAACATTCAGAACTGGGCAGACACATGGCAAATGACATTTAATAAAGAAAAGTGTAAGGTACTGCACGCAGGAAATAAAAATGTGCATTATAAATATCATATGGGAGATACTGAAATTGGAGAAGGAATCTATGAAAAAGACCTAGGAGTTTTTGTTGACTCAGAAATGTCTTCATCTAGACAATGTGGGGAAGCTATAAAAAAGGCTAACAAGATGCTCGGATACATTGTGAAAAATGTTGCATTTAAATCAAGGGAAGTAAAGTTAAAACTGTACAATGCATTAGTAAGACCTCATCTTGAATATTGTGTGCAGTTCTGGTTTTTGTTCGGCTCAGCCATCTCCCCTTTTAGTCCCTTAACATAACTTTTACATGCACCCGTAACCCTGAAAGCTCTGGACTATTGTGCCCCCTGTAACTTCAACAAAAACCAGAACCTGTTAAAACGTAAACAAAAGTTAAGTTATGACAGTAAAAAAAAGTCTGTTGCACCCTATAAATACCTCGCCTATAAATAATAGATATGCCGTAACACATAAGAGTGCAAGAAGAGCTAACCAGAATTAGTCTGGGGTTTAGAAAGGCCATGCCATATGCAGCCCGCCCCTCCCATATTGCATCTGTTCCGTCTTCGACATCACAGACGACTCCGTGGCGACTATGGTCTCTAGAAAGAAAGAGTGCAAAGAAGAGCAACCAGAATTATTCTGGGTTTAAAAGGCATGCCATATGCAGACAGGCTAAAATAATTGAATCTGTTCAGTCTTGAACAAAGAAGACTACGTGGCGACCTAATTCAAGCATTGAAAATACTAAAAGTTATTGACAATGTCGACGCAAGGGACTTTTTCGACCTGAAAAAAGAAACAAGGACCAGGGGTCACAAATGGAGATTAGACAAAGGGGCATTCAGAACAGAAAATAGGAGGCACTTTTTTACACAGAGAATCGTGAGGGTCTGGAATCAACAACCCAGTAATGTTATTGAAGCTGATACGCTGGGATCCTTCAAGAAGCTGCTTGATAAGATTCTGGGATCAATAAGCTACTAACAACCAAACGAGCAAGATGGGCCGAATGGCCTCCTCTCGTTTGTAACCTTTCTTATGTTCTTATGTTCTTATGAGGAGGCCACAAAACACAGACAACCAGGCATTGACTGGTTAACCATGATCCCTCAACTGTGTAATCTGAAACGATAACAATATTCTTAACCTCTCAACTCTGGAAACAGTACTAGATAGCTAGTTTGCTTGAAGATCTGTACCCACGGAATCAGTATACCCTTTTCTGTGTTGTGTTGAGGTTCCATTTCCTTCCATTACCTCCCTTTTCTCAAGTAGAAAATCTGTTGATTTGGAATATAGTATGCAGAGCTCTCAAAGACCACGCTAAAGATGAAACATTAATCCTGCCTCCTGGTACCTAATGACTTTGGTAACACTACATCAAGTGTCTCTAATTACTGTGTGTTTACATAGTAGTTACTTAGTAAATACACGTGTACTTACACATAATTATAATTTTATCATGCATAGTTGCAATGTACAAAACCTCTCTGTACAAAAATGTACAAAAACTCTAAAGCTTACCCTAACCAAACTAAACCCCTAACCCTTTTCTAATTCGACTGTGTGCTTACATATGCTGTTGTACGGCATATACATTGTAATAAGCACATTAAAAGAAATATCTATATCTATCTATCTATCTATCTATCTATCTATCTATCTATCTATATATATATATATATATATATATATATATATATATATATATATATATATATATATATATTATTATGCCTGTGCTGTCACTTGAGAATATTGATAAGCAATACATTAGTCTCCGATCCTACCAAAATACACAGACTGATTCTACATTTAAGTGCAATAAAAACTGTAAATCTTGGAAATGGATCGCATGAGATGTCAAATAATTACATTTCATTTTAGACTCCCAGTTTTATGGTAAATTATGCATAACAGCATTAAGGATTTTCAATAATATGCTAATCTAGATAAATTAAGTACAGTCAACCTTCTTTATGCCGCCTGGTAAGGGCCATGGGCAAAAACAAGCAATAAGCCAGGGTGGTGTTATAGTGAGGGTCCAAAAAAAAAAACAACACACACACACACATGACTTTCTATGTTTGCAATAAATTCATATATTGCAATAAATTCATATACAAGTTACACAATTACAGTATATCCAGGCCATTTTAATAAAACATTAATCTTTTTTTAATGCTACAGTACTAGTTCTTAATACAACAATAGGTCTACCAGTGATGTTTTATCATCTTTTCCCATCTGTATGAACATATATGGCTTCTTTTGAGTAACAGTTTATACTTTAAATAAATAAATAAACACTTATTTAGTGTCAAATCACCCAAATTTAAAACGTTGCATACAAATCATCAAATAGATTCCTGTATTGCGTCCTACAATACTGGCCTGCAATACAGGAATGTTGAATCACCAGTAACTAACAATGTTTTAAGCATAATGGATTTAGGCACATCTTTAAAAACATTAACATACTAAATGCAGACTTTTCCGTTAGGTACTGTAATTACCTTATTGAGTCACTGCAGTGCCCTTGACTTTACCTTGTCACATTTAACAAGCCCCCAGGTGAAACTTAGGTTACGGTAAAGGCTGGAGCTCAGTATTTCTGTGCTCAGTTACTTACCTGGTTGGTGAATAAGATGTAATGCAGAACGTCATTCATCTCACTTGTGGGAGATCTTATCTTTCAAAGTGTTTAACATGTTACTGTTTATCCCATGCTCTGTGGAGTTTTCTGAAAACACGCTGAACGCCAAAAAGCAGTTCAAACTGAAATTATAAAGTTATTTCTTTAGCGCAAAAAAATATAAAGGTGCTAGTAGGTATAACCACAGAGATAACATGGACACAAACAAAGGTGACAGATGCTTCCGCATTCAGCACTCAAAGAAACAAGTGATCAGGAAAGGATTTATCAGTGTGCACGTCTATAAAGACGTATGTGAAAAATACAGTGAAGGGGGGGGGGCTTGACTAGAGATGCAGTACTGATAACCTTTTTGTCATACACTGCCTTTCAAATCTGTTTTACTCTGAAAAAAGTTATTTTAAACAGCGTGTGTAAAATAAACAGCGTGTGTGAAAATAAATTGGACCTGACGCGCCTGACAAGTGCTGAATAAATAGACCGCAAAGGGTTAAAGATCTTAATGTCTGTCTACTCCAACTTTTTGTCCAACACAATTGCATGCAGTTCTGTCGACAACTTTTTGACCTTAACCTGACATTTGACCTTCAGTAATTGCCTGTTATTTTTTTGTTTTGTTTTGTTTTTTGTCCAATAATATTTGGCAATGCATTCCGAACACAATGATAATAAATGCATGAATAGTTGAATAAAACTATTTTGCAAATGATCAATATATTATCCCCCCTCCTCTTCTCAAATGTTCTGGAACAATCCTGAGCCATACCGAAGGTTGTCTTGTTCAAATGGCTCCACCAAATAACAGACACAACTTTTTAACCTGTATCACAGGATACATTTGTGAGCCAGGGATACTCGGATGCAACTGACAGTTTAGAAACAGGTCCACTGCTAGTATTGCTGATATTTTACTATCCCATTGATCTTAATCTACAGTTTACATTGTAAATCTTTAGCAGCAATACATATAGCTATTGTATTTTCAATAGCTATATGTAATAATAATAAAAGCTGAAGGCCCACAAAAAGGGAATGGTTTATAAGTTGTTTTAGATGTAAAGAGCAATACAGAACGCACTTACATTTCAACAAATCACGATTATTCTACGGTATCACTTGCAGTGTTTATACAGAATATCACAACCTTAAATATACGGCTCTTAGATACTTTTTCAACAACTGTTGAACAGCGAAAGCTGAAGGCTTTATATATCAAAGCTTCTGCAAAAGCAGAACTAGAAAAGGCCATATTTATTATAATGATAGGTAAATAAGAATGAGCTCATGTCTTATTTACCCAGCTGCTGAGCACAGCATATCTACAATGGGTTTTGTGTGCTTCACTGGCAATAAATTAATACAATCCTTCAAACTGCATGGGATGAATAACTAAACATTTCGTATTGCCCGTATGACAGCACTGGGTAATGGGTACTACCTAATCTGCATCTTATGCGCTCCACCCGTAGAATTAATCAGTGCAGCTGCACATGATCACGTTACACTCAAGTGCACATACTAAAAAGAGATTTATAGTATAAGACAGGTTCACAGAACTGATCAAGTGTCTGTACTGGGCTTCCTCAAGGTGTTCAGGCCTGGTTGATGTCTGTAATGTTGATTTGAGTCCTGCTGTACAGCACAGAAGGGAGTAACTAAAATAATGCCATTACTGAGGCAGATAAAATGTTTATGACATCAACATGATGAAGGAACAACTGAAGCCATATATGATGATTCAGAAAGAACAGTTGTAATTTCAGCACCACCTACGTATACAGGAAGCTGTAGACGTTCCTATCTCACCAGCTTAATTAAAAACGGAAAATGTATACCCGTCGTTCAATAGACTGGATATAAAAACATAAATCTTGAGATTTCTGGTATCTGTTCACTGTGCAACCCACAGAACTGGATAAAGAAAAGCAAAGAAATACAGGTAATCACACATTGGGGAAAGAGGCAGAGCAAACATGTATATTGTTTGCATTTGATGATGAAGCAGATAAGAATGATTCCAAAATAGTAATGGAGATGTGTGACAAAGAGCGAATGAATCTGAATCAACAATCTCCCTCTCGACCTGTGAGAGCACTGCACAGCAGGAATTACGTGCCCCGTACTGAATGGTTGGGCAGTTCATTCCGGGGGCAGTCGGAAGCCGGCCATTCAGGAAAGGGACAGCGTCACAGCACCAGGAGTCATCGCCATATTCCAGTGAGTGAAGTTTCATTCATGAATTGGAGGAGACTTGATTAAACGAGCTATAGGAGGGGGTGGAGCTGCAGCCTTGGGCCAGCGATTCACCCGGACTTCACGGCACCTGCACTTAACCAGCAGCACTGTTCCAGCACCGCACCTGCACTAAGAGCACTGTCCAGAGACATATCTGTTTGTGTTGTGTCTGTGTTTTTTGCATTTATTATTTCGATACTGTAACCTGCTCATTTCAGCTTTATTATTTTGATCTGTGAAAGTGGTTAAGGAGAATTAAAGTAACCAACTTGAACCGTGAACTTTATGATTGTCCTTGTTTGGAGCAACTGCATCACTCTTTCACTATGCACAGCAACCCACACGTTCACAAGATGCCAAAACGCAACATAACATTCATTAGAAAACGATTCAGCTCCATCAGCCAATCACGTTCCAGCTCTATCTGGCTTCTATCAGACGTTAGATGCCCACTGGAATACCACATTATTTACAATGAATCAAACTTAAAATCAATCCACGCAGGTGCCAACTTTTTCATTTTGACTTGTCTTAATGAAAACTCAGTACTTCACTCACTGAATCCATGAAATTTACCATTACACACCATCACCATAAACCAAACAGCGGGGGTGTGCTCAGTACTCAGATCATACTACTATCTGTTATGAATCAGAGAATTTTCCAAGTACATATAATACACAAATAAACAACCTGTTACCTGTAGCTCATAATGCATTAAATCACCTATGGCTATAATTGCAATCGCTGGGGATAATGAGCCAATCCATACGAGGAGGATGGGATTAGTATATGATGGAAGACAAGTCCAAAATGTCAAACTTTATCTTGCATCAGTTATAGATACAATTTTTTAAATGGTCTTTTCTATTTTGAAGTTCCTAGCTTTTACAAAAGACTTCAGTTAAGTGCTGTTTTTTCGCTGAAGTTCGTACTGCAACAGGTTATTATGCTATGCGTCAAGTCCCTGTATATCAAAAGTGGCCAGAGTTTGCAAGATACACATTTTGAATCCTAAGGAAAGTCAATGGCAATGAGATTCGACTTGTCATATAATAATGAATTAGACTTTTCCTGATTCTCTGTTGGAATTAATTACTGAAACAATGCTCCTCTATAAAGACTGAGAGTCATGCACACCAAATGACTTCAGGGTTTCATTAATTCAGGCCAGGATCCCTAATTAACACCAACGTTGTAAACAATTAAAAAAAAAAAAAAAAAAAAAAAAAAAGAACACAGCGTTTACTTCAGAGCCAAAGGCATTCAGAGATTGCGAATCAAAGTGAAAGCTTTTGTTCCAGACTAACAGTGGTGATCTCTGATGTGAGAGTGTTGGGAAGAAGTCTATCTTTAATAGTACAATACCAATAGTACAATGTCCTTGTTTTCCATAGATAGTCTGCATAAATAGTTGACGATCAGGATCTATTATACAATTGATATGACATTAAAAAAAAAAAAAAAAACACACACACACACACACACACACACACACACACACACACACACACACACACAAACTAGTTGTAATGCAAAAAGTTTTACAGTATGTATTTCAACTAAAAAAATTAATCTAAGTTATGCCCTTCCCCCTAAAGACTTGGCTGAAGGAGATTAAATAAGAATAATAAAAAACCCTTTTGTTTTGTATGCTTTTAATCAAGCAGGATGTACTGACAAAACAAAAGCTGTTTCATTTCATGTAATGAATTCAATTCAGTTATCAAAACCTTAAAATAATCTAAAATAAAATGAAAAGTCAGTTCAGAGGATAAAGCACACCACCCCAGGAGGCTGCTGGCTATCCTCATCAATCACTGGAAATGCAAATCAAAGTACTTGGAGCATCTTTGAGGGGTATGAAAACTTCATAGGAACCAAACCAATTAACTTTAGGATTTATAATGTCCCATAAACTCTGGTCATCCACTGTTACTATAAGAGGAGTGAATATACTGCTATTTTTTTCAACATGCTGAATTTGAATGCTGCCTCACCACTGCAATCCCTGCTCTACTGATAAGTTGGACTGAAGACTAACATCGACCTCAGTTCCCACTGTCAGATCAATTCCCTTATTTCACCCAAGTAACCTAAGCAACAGATGTTATCAAGCTACTGAACCTTAGAAGCAAGAATCGAAGAAGGTCCTGCCTGACCAGCAGTGGTGCTGAAGCATGCTGAGATAAACCAACCACAGTTGACTTTCTCAACCCCAAAAGGAATGCAAAGGCCAATGCAGCATTCTCTGCAGGTCCCTATCATGATAAGAAACTTGTAGCAAGCCAATTTTTTACCAGATCATTCATATATGCATGCATGCATACATACATACATATAAAAATACATACAACCATCGCATTTTAACTCTCAACACTTACTAGCTCAACTATCATAACTGCTAAAAAGGTTTAGTTACCCAGTGATCTTAGCATTGATGTCACCACAGAATTATTAAGATAATAATGGATATGTCTTTTAATAACTAACCTGTGGTTCAGGTGATAGCACTATGGGCTGACTATAGATTTAAAGGGTTTAATAAAGCCTCAGGTTAGATAAAAGATGTATTTGTATCATAAAATATTAATAACAGTTAGCCCTGTGAGATGAAAGATCATATTTATGAGGGTACCTTGTCAGCACTTGTGGGGTACTGTACAGCTATGGTAGCAACTGAAACACATACACAAACAAAAGCATTTTGAGAAGCTAAATGACTGGGAGTCATTAAATATCCTTGCTTGACTGGGAGGGTAAGGCTGTAGCAGAGTGGGGAACTGGTGGAAGGTAGAGGTGTGGAAACTGTTCTGTGTTCTTGGCAGCCTGAGAGGAGGAGGTTGCTTCCCATTCAGGGATGAATGGTTGGAGGGATGGGGGTTGTAAGTGTGACATATCAACAGATGGTGCTGCTGACGACTCACACTCTATAGAGAATCTAGGGAGAACGATAACTGGGTGCCTTAGGGATAGAATGCAAATGACGGATAGGAATGATTATTTGGGTGATTTTGGGGGGCTGATAGGGTGGTAAGGGGAAGTTAGGTGGGGGCTGTTAGTGAGTTGTACCGGTGTGCCATCAGGTTGGGGGCTGGCGCCGAGCTGGGGGGGAGGGTGTTTGTGATTTTTGTGTTTAGTCAACAGCATAAATTAGCTAGTCTCACTTGGCATGGGGGAGTGCTCCCACACAGCCTGTGTTTAAGTTTTCAGTGGCGTTTTTGTTTTGAGCAGCTTAAATAAAACACTTAACACTAGAACTAACAGAGTTATACACATACTTAGAATTACCATGAGTGGTCACCATGAGGCACGTCGTATAAAACATCTGTACAACTGAAACATTGAAAATCAATTAACATTCGAATAGAAATGGGTTTCTATACAAACATATTATATAAAGCACAACTGCAAAAAATTATAATAAATTAAAAAATCAAACATTTGAAAAGAATAAAAGTGTATGTACAGGTATATTTATACACAAAACTGTACAACCAAAATGAAAATAAATGTGTTTGTGTACTGGCTAATAAAGCACAAAAACACAACCGAAAATAAAATGTAAATAAAATACAAACATTTGAATCGCAACAGCACAACATGCTATCAAAGAAGTGTTTGCACAATCCACACAGATGTTTTGCTTCTCCACACATTGCAGAGCACTTTCCACACAATGCCTTTGCACATTGGGCACAGCTATCAAGAATCTTGTACCATTGCATTTGACAACCTGGTATTGTCATCGCTTGAGGCTTGTACCAGGGTCGCTACCATGAGCTGCAGGAACCTGCTTTGCACTTTTCTTCCGTTCAACATTTTTCTGGTGAAGTACTTCGGCTGGCTGCAATATATCATTTCTTCTCCATTATCTTCTTGCACGTGCTTTCCTTGTAAAGAATAAACTTGTTGATGGCTGCGAGATCCAATGCATTGTAAAACACAAGAACGGGCCACCTGCGAGTATTTCTGTGCCATCTGCTCTAAAATGTCAACTCCATACTTCATTTACTGTAAAACTCCACAGTCTCCAGTTATTTTTTTCCACCACCCCGATGGTAACTGATGGATGAAGGGAGCTGAGCATAATTACATCCTTTCTCGATATGCCTTGTAAAGCACAGAGTGCTTCAGAATTGTAGTGGAGTACAGCTCTGTTTGCAAGTCTCCTGCAGATGGTGGTAGTTCTCTTCTTTGTTTATTTACAGTTCCAACCAGGCTTGTTTTTTTCTGTTTTTGCCAATTGCAATGATGTAAACAAACTGTCAGTGGTAACATTTCTCCCTTTTCCTAACTAGGGTACCAACCACACTGTCACCCAGCCTTTGGTTGCCCAGGTAGGGGTAACCATTGACCAAATATTTGGACTGAACTGCTGCCAGCCAAAGCATGACCTCGGGTTTGTTAGACATATATTGAGTCCACCAACACCTTGCTTTTTTTGGAAAAAGCTGCTCATCCACTGTAATGTTCACTCCCGGTTTATAGCAGAGAATGCTATTATAATGAAGAGGTTCCAAACTTCAGATGCCAGGGCAAGTATTATCATTTTGAAGGTGCATGCTGCTGGTCATCTTCAAATCGAAGCGCAAAAAATATATAATTTCATAAAAGCAATTCCTTGCCATTGGCTCTGGAAAAAAGAAGACCACAAGCTGCCCAGCAACATGCTGCTGGCACCATATGCTCCACGAACAAACAGTAGTGCAATAAATGCTTACAATTCCTCCAAGGGCATTGACCTGGAATCATCATTTAGTTGCCAGTGGGCTTCAGCTTCAGTGCAGTGTTGTATGTGGTGTAGCATACGCTCATCTATCAATAAATGAAACACACTCAATACGCTCTCTTCAGAGATGTTGCATTTTGCATATGGAGTGGGTGCTAAAACCTCCTTCAAAAAATGTTCCTGACCCCTTCTTTCTGCAGCATGGTGGCCAGGATTTATAATGTCCCAAACAGTGCCATCACAACCAACCTCTTGAATACCTGGTGGTGCTGATGCTACTGCTGGAAAGGATGCCTCAGGTGCTGGCATTACTGCTGGAATAGTGGCTGGTACAGGTGCAGATACATGAGGAGCAGCTGGTACAGGTGCAAGGGATGGTGAAGGGGAAGCAGACGGTACAGGTGCAGGGGATGCCACAGGAACACATCTTCTTTCATGTCCTCTTCTTCGCCCCTTTGTGAGTCTGGTTCAGTGTCCAGCTTTCCCAATAGAGTGAATGGGACAATCTCTTTGCGCTCTTGGTCCTGGCACTTCTCTGGAACTGTCCTCATTTTCACTGTAGATGGAATTTTCTCTTAAGCAAACCGACTCTATACCACAGTCAGTTTAAGCACTGTCAGCGACAACAACTTTTTCGTCTACAATTCACTTTCAGATAAATTCTGTAGTAACTCTAAGCTCAGCAGTCTTACATCTTTGGCGACTCATTTTCACTTTTTCCAGTGTAATTGTGGAAGACTTAGATCCTCTGGGTAACTTCTTACATACATAGTAACATGAGTGAATCAAAAATAGATCACAGGAGATACCTGCTCACATAACAGACAGTAGACATCTGAGTTACAAAAGGTAATAACTATGCACATGACAGACAACAGATGCTACAAAAAGCTAATTGAATTACAATATACCCCTTAGATTACAAGAATCAATCAATCAATCAATCAGTCTTTATTTTATATAGTGCCTTTCATAGTGGACCACCAACACAAAGCATTTTACACGATACAGTAAAAAACAACGCATAATACGTTAAATACAGTGAAAAACAATGCAACATAATACATTGAATACAATGCCAGGATGTGAAAATTCCAAAACACTGTGGATGCGCATGTCATATAGAATCACAAGAAGATACAGTGAAAGGTCAGGAGTAGCAGAGATGCAACAGTATGCATATGTCATATAGAGTAAAGAGAATAAGATAGAGTGAAAAATCAGAAGTAGCAAATACACAACAGCTAATAACAGATATCAGGCTTAACCCTTTGCAGACCATTTATTCAATGCTTGTCAGGCGCGTCCAGGCCAATTTATTTTACATTGCACTATTTATTTTACACGCGCTGTTTAAAATATTTTTTTCAGAGTAAAACAGGTTTAAAAGGCACTGAATCACAAAAAGGACACAGTACTGTATCTCCAGCCAAACCCCATCCCTTGTTTGCTGTATTTTTCACATACCTCTTTATAGACGTGCATACTGATAAATCCTCTCATGATCACTGGTTTTATCATCAAATTCCTCAATGTGATCTAAGTCATTATTTTATTACTATAACATATTAAAAAGCTCTGCAATTATCCATGATATTCTTTGAGCACTTGATGTGGAAGCCGCTATCTCCTTTGTTTGTGTCCGTGTTATCTCCCTGGTGCATGGGGCTATCAGATATGCCCTTTTTTCAGCTTCATTCAGCTCCTATTGCTCAATCGGCCATTAAATGGTTTTCTTAGCTTTTTCTGGAGAAAAAAAAGACTAGAGACCTGTGCTTTATGTCTTTTTTATGATGTTGGAAGGGGTCCGGTATCGGACTGGAAAGGGAAAATTGTAATGTCGGACCTGGTCCAACCTAGGACCACAAAGGGTTAAAGAGCATGAAAAGCCAGAGACAACAAGTGGGTCTTGAGAGTTGATTTAAAGCGAGCGACGGTGGAAGCATTCCTGCAAGGGCTGCAGACTGATTCAGTCACAGTTCAACACATAGCCGGCACAATCCTGACTGATAAATACAAATAATACAATAGAATACTGTACTGTATAAGCAAAATACTATTGTTTTCTATGTGGTTTGACTGGTCTGGTAGTTTTAGGTATGAGGGTATTATTTCTCCCTTATTTTTGTAACCCCACGTCTCTACTTTGGCATGATAATTAATACATATATTTAGGATATAAATGCACAGCCCCGTATCTGCCAGACAGACAGAGTAAGTTACATTTAAAAACTGCAAATGGTCAAATTGACTGTCTTGGCTGTTGTAGTGTTAATGTGCCTAAAAAAGAAAAATAATTAAAACACATAAAACACATGATAAAACCATAAACATGTATTGTGTATACACCTGCAGATAATATAGTCCCAAATTGAATTGAATTGAATTGAATTTATTGTTCACTTATTCAAAATAAATTGCACATGTCCATTTATTGTTAATTTTTGCATTGAAAGTGGTATCTAGAAACTAGAGGACTGAGCACAAGCTGATTAATGGCGGAGTTTCAAATGACACTGCGGAAGGCAATGGACGCTGAAGCTGTATCTTGAGGTGAATTTGTGTCCTTGTTGTATGCGAGGCACACATATTCAAGTTCGATAGAGCCGACTGTGGTGTCGGGGGACAGTGCCTCATTTTCCCACAGGTGCTTGAAATCCAGGCCAGTAATATGGGGGGTGGTGTCTGGTCTTGTCTTTGTTTTCTTCTATTTCATTTAGCTGGTCCTCATCTACTATTACTCTTGACAGTTGCTGGTGTACTTATTTTATTTCAGGTGGACTGCTGTCTTCATTCATTTTTGGCAATGGTTTTGTAACTAATATAATAAAATAACAATTTGTCCTTGAATTTATAATCTAGTGGTTTGTAATGATTTATTCAGTGTGAAGCAGCTCATTAGTATGCAAGCCATGGTATACAATATATGTTCGCACGGTCATGTGATGCTGTTTAACCAACCAGGTTGTTATTTTTCCAAGCCGTGGTATATATCATTTTTGTTTTTAGTTCTGCATATAAAACGTAGCCCTTTAAAACACTGCCCCAACAACCCTCTGCAATAAGGGATGTTTGCTTGGTGGTGTTGGGGTGGAGGAGGAAACTTGAATGCAATGAAAGACTACCGGAAAATTTGAACAAATAATATAGAGATGAAATAAATTGGAGACAAGCTTGTCTTGATGACAAGCAAACAAAAGCAGATGTAGATCTTATTTTTGCCTTTCGAAATTGTTCAGTCATATAGAGCACATTAGGGTTATATACAGCAGGTACATTTTCCAGATGAGTTGCTGGTAGGCATGGCTGTGTGCTACATTATGAAAATACCAGCCATTGTTTCATGATATTACTGAAACAGTTGTTTCTAATCACTGTACATGAGCAAACATATCAGTGTTCATAGATCTAGTTCAAGTATCTCACCTCATACAACTGTTAGGCATGAAAAAGATACAAATGCAATGAGCCAGAGTTAGTACAGATATATTCACCCAGACTTAGTATAAATTAGACTGCCCTAGATTATAGCAGAGAAATATTGCTGCAGTGTTCAGTGAGCAGAGTTATCCTGTGGGATCAGGCTGCAAAGGACATTTCAGCAGGAGGAAGCAAGCCACGGGAAGAGCGGCATAATTCATGTTTAGCATCGCAAGTAGAGAGTACAGCATGAGGACTGAATAATGAAACAAAGATTAGGTATTAAGCATGCTAGGGAGGATTTTGTTGGAGAGCTCTTAGAATTATTTAAAAAGGTTAGTCTATGAATAAACATGCTTCATCAAGGTCTTTTACCCGAGCAAAGAAAGAGATACTAATGAATAATAAAAGAGTGATGTGAGAAGTGGAGAGAGATGAATGTTAATCTTTTCTTAAAATGATAATGTAATATCGCATGTTATGGTAGAAGCTTAATAATGATTGAATTAATATTGCAGGACCTTTTCTCCCACCTAGAAATTTGTGTTCAGCTACAGGTGCATAGTTACTTGTAGTAATCATGGTCTCATGTTTTATGTGAGCGTTTTTAGCTGGAAGTTTGCACATTCTTGTTGTTCTTAAATGTATATTCCACATGCCTTTTTCCTGAAAGGTAAAGCTTGACATGCACTATGCTTGGTCTCTCATGACAGAGAAATTAAAACAGCTGGTATGTAGTATTTGAAACAGGCCGTGCGGAGGCAAACAGCTGCCAACATGTGTGTCTTAGTCCAGCCACTTTAAGACATGAATAATAAGCTGGAGATGTACTTATATTTGGCAGTTTGTCTTTTGGGGTGCAATATGAATTAACTTGTTTTTATTTTTTTGTAATTTAAGTTTGGGTGAACATGTACTGTATTCCTCTACATTGCTGTGGATATGGTCAACTCAGTTATACATTAATTTGATTTGAATTAGTATCCAACATACACAACCTTCCATCCAAAGTTGGATGTTCATTACAGCTATTCATTACAACCAGTATGAGTTGCACTAGTAGTTGTTTCCCTTGTAGTCTTTGAAAACAGAGGGTGAGATTCAGCAGCTCATTTACTTGCACACCCGTAGCATCTTACACATTCAAATAACAGCACTGCCAATTTCAAAGACAATGTCAGTTACAGCATGTTCATCACGGAAATGTACAGGCAATAAATAATTAGCTATTCCTAACATGGGCTCTATTGAATTGCGGTGATTTGAACTGCTTTAGAACAGGATTAATTGATTCCATCTGGGATAATTTGGCTGAACACATTTTTGTTGTATATTAATAATACATAGCCCTGGTAATTAAATCCAAAGCACCACGTTCATACATTTTAAACAAGGAGAAGTGTCCGGGGTTACAGGGAAAGAGCCAGGGACCGCACAACCAGAGGTCCTTGCTGATGCAAAAAATTATTTTGTAATTGTTTAATCAAAACTGAAAAGTATTGTAGAAGCCTAACTGCTCTTAGAAAAATTAAACATCACAAAATATATTATACAATAAAGAAATATACCTGTATCTGTACTTCACGATGTGGGTCAATCAGACTTGTAGGATTCCTAGGAGGCCCCCTGAACATATCAATGAATTTCCAAATAGTAAAAAAAAACAGAATAAATCCTTTATTTAAAACTTGTATATACTGTGCTTTAAATAGTTTATTTGTGCAGAAAAAGGGAAAAAACTTGGTGCTGTATCTTTTTCAAATCACCAAATTATGCAAGAGTTAGGAGATAATTATAACACCAGCCTAATAAATAAATATCTTGGATACTGTAAGATCATTCACAAATTTGAAAGTGGTCCTTAAAAGATTCTCCCTT
Organism: Polyodon spathula; assembly: GCF_017654505.1. NCBI lineage: Eukaryota > Metazoa > Chordata > Actinopteri > Acipenseriformes > Polyodontidae > Polyodon > Polyodon spathula. Next base: position 47,391,021 of record NC_054542.1, on the reverse strand, counting down.
GTTTCAATGAAACCTCAGGTATGCTTGAACATAGATGGAAAAACACCATATGACATGCCCTTTATCTCACCTGGAAAGATAATCTTTAAAAATACAGTGCTGCACGATCTTCAGCTTGATCAGCCTACTACTCACATCTTATAGAAACAAATAAGGTTAATCCTTGATTTCTTTTTGAGATTATAGCTAAATTAACAAATCCACAAAATACTTTATCATCAGCATGCTGAGGATTTAAAAAAAAAAAAAAAACATTTTAACAAGAAAATCATTGATATAAGAAATCAGATATTTAATAGTACATTACATTTAGATATGCCATCTAATAACATAATCAGCTATATCTGACTAATCTAGTTATGAAAATGAAATCCACTACATAAACTTTAGACCCTATTCCTACTAAACTTCTAAAATAAATACTGTCTAGGATTAATCCTACAGTTTTGCGTATTATCAATAGTTCCCTTTCCTCTGGTTTTGTTCCCAACTCCTTTAAGGATGCTGTAGTAAAACCCTTGCTTAAAAGATCTACTAAGGGTCCAAAAGTTCTTAAAAGTTTTAGGCCTATGCCTATTTATTGACAATTGTTACCTGGCACCTTTGGCACCGAGGTCTTGGAAATGGCATGTTTTATCACCCAAGCTGGGCATTTATATTGCCATAAAAACCATTGTTCATGTTTAATGGAAGTGCTATATTGTATTTCTTAAATTAGATACCTGTGTTAATTTCAATTGCTATTTTATTGGTAGTACTTTAGATTATGGGGCACGTGTACCAATGTAATAACTAGGTCATTGCAAATGGCTCCTGTTTTTAAACAGTAACTACTAATGGAATTGAACCATGCTGTAACCATGCAATCCCATCAAGTTACACAGGTAACCATTGTTCACAGTCCCATTACTATGTAACTACCATAGCACTTACTGTATAAGAGCATGGATCCATTTATTACCATGCCATTGCATGGCTATTCATGTCCTCTTAAGTGCCATCACTTTATTATGCTGTATTTTTAAACTGAGGATTGTAACCATATGCATGCCATGCACATTCTTTGATTTACTGTTGATATGATAGTGCAAGGTTGGTTATACTAGACAAAATTCTTGGGTAGAATATGGATTATTATAATATAATTGAATTTATTAAATACTTTATTTTACATGTAACTCCTGAGTTCATTTGGGATCGGGAACAGACGCCAAGCTTTTAAAATCTGTCATGGTTTTCATGCAGAATGCATCTGGTAGTTAGAACCAAGTGCAGAAACCACTCTGTTTAGGCTGTTCATCCCAGCTGGCAGTCTTTGCTTGATCACATAGATGTGCACAAAGACTGATTTGCCCTTAAGGTACTTTGGCAGAAAAGCGTGGAGAGCCTTGCCATTGCACCTGCCCCTCTTTTAAAATGAGATCTTTCGTTTTTCAATTCCTTCATTCTCTTGCTGTGCTCAGAGGCAGGGGATGAATCACCAAAAAGTTACAAAAGTTACATGTAAGGAATACCATTGCCAAACATAACAGACTAACACAAAGAAAAGACAAGATCTGTGGTTTGCCAAGGTTGTAATCTTTTGTGTCAGCAAAACTGTGAGCCTGTTGACTTGGAAGCGCCTGTAATTTCTTTAAGCCACATCACTACAGATCCAATAAATGAGATATTAATTCAAGCATAACTGTATATTGCACTTTGGTCTCATTTATTCTTTAATCAAATGTGTAAAGAAAGGACACATACTTTATTGACCACTCTGTTATGTTTCCATGTTAAATTTACTGTCTTTAAAGACCACCTTGCATCATTTGATAATGATTTGGCTTGACAGCATAATCAAATCTGTGCAGTCTAAAAAAAAGTATGCACCATCTGCATTGATTTGTTCATAAAAAGTGTGTGTGTGTATATATATATATATATATATATATATATATATATATATATATATATATATATATATATATATATATATATATATATAGGCCTCTTATGTAGTCTAAGCACTGTCATAGACATGCAAATGATATTTTCAGGATTGCTGCCTTGTGGCAATTGCAGTCATCATACTCATCCTTGTGTTATTATCATTATCTTCCTCATCCTCATTATTATCATACCAAGCAACAGTTGCTTTGATTGCTGTTGCTCTAGTGTATTTAAGCAAAGCATTCCAAAGTTTTAACCACTTTCTTGATTACTGGTTTCTGTGTCTTGAAGTTGATCGTTTCCAAAATTTGCTTGTATCTGGGTGGGTATTTGGGTGAGACAAAGGCGTATGATTTTACACACCTACTTCCATTTCCAATTCCTGCACTCTGCCATAGTCACTGTATTGTAAGTCTGGAAAAAAGATCCCCAAACAAACCGCCCAAATGAAAGAATCAATGGCTTGGTTTACATGCAGTTTAGAAACTCCAAATTCTCTTTCCATTGTCATGAGAATGTGACCAAGCACACACATATCACACACATTCACTTTATAGCAAGTGCGCGGCCAAAACATGGTACGGCTGAAAAGGGTGGAGAAACCGTCTTCTCATGCTACAAACCAGCACAAATTTGCATGGCAACATGTCCAAAAGCTACCCTATATGTTCAGGTGATTTCAGCCTTAATGATTCCGTTTGATAGATCCTTGTGCAACTTTCTACCAGAACTAAAGGTCATACCAAGCAACTCTTTACAAACAATAAATAAATATCTTCTTACACTAACAGGGCCTGTAAATAAATAAACTTCATTCAGTATTTGTATTTGTGCTTTATGTGAAACCATTTATTCAATGTTTCAAATTATTGCCATTAAATACATAAAAATTTAATAATGTTTTATTACATATATATATATATATAATAATTATAGTATAAAAACATATATATTATATATATTATATATGTATAATATATAAACATTGTATATATAACAACTACTATGCTTAACAGCACAAATCAAGTCTTGTATATGTGGATGATCGAATTGTCATTGTATTAGTGCAGAACATTAACACTGGACATATCATTACCTCAAACTAAAACAGACGTCATGAAGCTTAACAGCACAAATCAAGTCTTGTAAGATGTACTGTATCTGTATTTTTCATTTGTCTGCAGCATTAACACTGGAACCGGCACGGTTTTACTCATACCTCAAACTGCAACCGGCAGTCATTATAACTGTACATTTTAAACAACATCAATATAGTAATTTAAATTTGAAAACCTCAAATTGTCAAAATGAAGGCTGTGGTGGTTCTAATGTTAACGACTAATAGTAAAGTAAGCCTGCTGTAACACAGACACACAGTTTGTTTTTTTAAATACACAAAATATAGATATAAAGAAAACACACACACACACACACACACACACACACACACACACACACACACATCCACAGGTATCTGAACATCATTGCCAATCAGGTGCAACCCTTCATCGCAGCAGTGTATCCATCTGCTAAAGGATTTTTTCAGCAGGATAATGCCCCATGCCACAAGGCTAGGATTGTCCAGAAATGGTTCTACGAACATGACAGTGACTTCAGCTTACTGCAGTGGCCTGCCCAGTCACCAGATCTCAATCCAATTGAGCACCCGTGGGATGAGATGGAACAAACTATTCGGAGTAGAGATCCACTATCAGCCAACTTGACACAACTATGGGAAGCACTGGAGTCAACATGGGCCAGCATCCCTGTGGAATGCTTTCGACACCTTGTACAGTCCATGCCCCGACGAATTGAGGCTATTCTTAAGGCAAAAGGGGGAGCAACCCAATATTAGGAAGGTGTTCCTAATGTTTTCTACACTCAGTGTATATCTTGGTAACAAGAGAGATAAACAAAATGTATCTTGCCTCAAAACCACGAATCACATACTAAAACAAACTTAAATTCCCTTTCAGCATTATAAATGACTTTTGAACAATCACATGCAATATTTAGACAGAAGTTTTGTTTTTTTCCCCAGACAGCTCCTGCAGGCAATCTGGATATATTTATTAGAACTATAAAGTAAAAACTTCACTTTATGATTTAGCAGTAGATAATATCAGTTCTGTACGTTGTAGAGAAAGAGGATACCCCATGACAGTTGTTGTTCCACGAATTGAGATGGCAAGATAACTGCTGAGGGTTGTTTATGGGCCATTCTCACGAGTGAAAAAAAAAAGAACTCTATGAACGTATTCTGTTTCTAGTGCACAAAAGTAGAATCTAAAAGAACGAATGTCTGCATAAGCCTAAAAAACTCAACAGATAATCCTCCTGTTTTCGAAAATAAACGTTTGATTTAATGAGCAAGCCGTTTCACAGTAGCACTGGTACCCCAAAATGTTATCTAATTTCTTGGAATAACTACCAGCCTGGGGCTCATTTACCACACATATAACCCTTGTTTAATTAAAATCTTGATATTCCTTTATAGATAATGGTCTCCTCTTCAAAAAAAGCTAAACAGTTTAATAGACAAGAAGACCCACACATGCATTGGTACGCCACTAGCAGAATGACTGGGTGAGATATGTTTTCTGCTTTACCTTAAGAATGTGTTTCTGTATTGGCCATGATTGGTTAAACATATTATACATTTTCTGAAAACACTTTGTCATAATACTTTGGCACACCATAAACACCATGCCAAAAGTGGCAAAATTGAATACAGCAAAGGATTTCATTTCAGGGTGTTTTTTTTCAAACTCTAACCTTGCAAGTAATGGATCTCACTAAAAAGAAACTGTGCAGTATAATCGGAGCATCAGTTTCTTTTACATTTCATGGCTACGTAGCAGTATTAGGATTTTCAAATAGGATAAAAGACAAAGGATGTGTACATCTTTAAATTCCACTCCTTGTGTCAGCCTGCCTCCAGCTGGCAGGGCCATGAGTTATGTGTTCAATAAACTAGTGGGGCTTGAGGTGCAGAAGGTTGAGAAACAGTGCTTTAGAAGACTTCAATTTGAGCTCTCAAACTAGGAACAATAGGATTTCAAAATGTGCTCCACGTTCTTGCAAAGTAAGCTGGTAGTGAGACCATGTATTTTCACCTCATATGACATATATAACTAGTAGCATAATACCTGTGATTGGCTGGTACAGGCAGGTCCTTAGACAACTATTGGACCAAGGCCTCATAGGAAAAGCAATACACCTAATAGAGTTACCTTACTCCTTAATGACTACATTTAGGTTTGAAGACACAAAAGAAAACACATGGTTTGGTTATATGACCTTAAAGCACAAAAGATTAATTGTTTGTGAAACTAAAGAAAAACATACTGATTCCAAAGTATTGCCAAATGCAAACAGACTGGCTTTCCATGATGTGATTGACTTATTCAACTACCCCTAACACTATCCCCAACACTGTTAAATGTTTACGATAGCAAAAGGCTTTGAAAACATCAACATTAATGGACATGCTGGAAAACACCCCACAAATAGTTTTGACTGTGCGTATATATTAAAATATTTAATATATATTTGCTAAAACACTGAGGAAGATAAAATTGATTTACTGATCCACAGTAAAAGTCTGTTTTTTGTTATTGTTTTAACTGGAACGATTGAAAGCCAAGCTACAAACTCTTATCAACTATAAATGTGAGCACCTGCTTATCGTAAATCTTGCTTTTCTCAGCCAGCTTCACACACTATACTTTGTTTTTCAGCTCCCATTAAAATTATTCTTGCTGTCAAATGTGTCACAATAGTAGTTTCAGCTAGGCCGTGTCGTGCTTTCTAAGACATCTAATTGAATCAATTATACCTCCATCCAAGACCAAAGAAGTGCAAAGACTTGCAAAGACCCTCACCAACCTCACTAACATAGTGTTTACATAGAACAGTAGTTCATATTTGTATATATATATATATATAGAGTTTACTAACTATAAATGCAAATGTAATAGAGCACACTTTGGTAACACATTAAATTGTATCTCAAATTACTGGGTATTTTGTTGCATGCTATAACCCAAAGCCTATCTCGAATCCTAACCCTAATCCTAACCCTAACCCTAACCCTAACCCTAACCCTAATCCTAATCCTAACCCTAACTCGAAACCTAACTTTAAACCTAACCCTAACCCTAACCATAATCCTAACCCTAGTTCGAAACCTAACCCTATACATATATTGTGCAAAAAGATTTATACACTAAGCGCATTGTAACTATACATAATAATATTGTAATTATGTATAAGTATATAGTATTTACTAACTAACTGCTATGTAAATACACAGTAATTAGAGACACTTAATGTAACATGCTACCCGTATTATATTAACATACAGTAATTTAAATACCAGTTTATATTTACTAGCACATCATTCATCATTCAACTACAAATGGACACTATTTAGTCATGTCATTTCATCCACCAAGTAGACATTCAACACATAGTTGAACCATAATTTGTAAGATCACATGATTCCCTGTCTCATTGCGTAATGTCCAATCCTTTTGTGTCATGTCTGCTGTTATGCATTTTACACAAACAGGGCTGATCTTTAGAGTGAGCGAGAGAGCACAGCAGTCATTAATAAATTAGACTATTTCCAATCCATAAATGTATCCTTTCTTCAAACAAATTGATTCATTGATGAAAAAAAACAAAAATAAAACTGTTGCTAGAATAATCTTGCTTCATACTCTATAACCAGAGTATTCTTCATACTCTATAACTTGTTTTTCAACAGTTTGTTGGTGGAACTGGATGAGAAATCATCAGTCCACATGTTGCCAGAGATTATAACATCCTCAAAGGCTATTCTCTGCAATGTAAAAATATCTGGCCAATAGAACCTAATTCTGTGTGTACTTCTATATTGCAATATAAGCAGGGAGTCAATTTGACAAAGAAGTGGAAGCATCATGACATTATGGGTTTCTGTGAAAATAGCTGCTTAATAGTGTGTGTGGCAGGGCCGAAGTCCTGCTGGTGTAATGTGTGTGTGTGTGTGTGTGGGGGGGGGGGGGGGGGGGGGGGGTGTAATGGGTTGGCAGAGAGGAAGTTAAATTCCTCCCTGCCAGAACATGTGAGAATGTGGCTGGGGTCACAATGGAATAATTAGTGATTAATTAGGCTGCAGCCAGGGTGTATAAAAAGGAAAATCATGAGTGTTAAGTTAGATAATGTGCTGTGTGCTGTGCTACGCTGTGTTGTATTGAAGGGTATATGTACAGTAGCTTTCTGTCGGTTGTTTAGACCATTTATTTTGGCCACTGCACCTTTTTGTTTGTTGTTTGTTTCATTAGTTTTTGTGATTAAAGTGCACAATAGTGCTAAAACCTGCAGCTTCTTTTATCTCGGTCTCTATCCCTGACAGAAACAAACCTTGCCAGTGACACTTCCCTTTCACACAGTCAAAATTAGATTTCCATTTAATATCAGCGGAAAATGTTGCACTTATTGGTAAGAGTTGTATTTTTCCTGACAGCCCTATTTACATGACAACGATTGATATCCGCATTGTTCTTTATGCTTCTGTTGTTGGTGACTCTGACTTTATATGCACAGATCTGCTGCAGGGATACAGTCTTGTCACTAGTAATAAGACAGCACATAAATTTATAGGGATTCTGAAATCAGAATTTCAGATGTTCTTTATTGGCTCTCCCAGTGACAATTCCCCTCCAGGTCTCACATATATTGAACTCTTGAGTTTTGGAGTTAGGGTTGCCATGGAAGTACTCAGCTATCATCAGCCCCTCCTGACAACACTGAGAGAATGAGTCACCCGGTGAAGACAAACTGTTCAGGACAATGTGTTCGAACACTGAATTCAGAAAAATAATGAAGTCGTGTCCTTGACACTGGATACTCACAGTAGTTTTAGACCAGGCACATTGCACCAATCACTTATCGCCTGTTTGTCAATGTGATTTGTTTGTTTTAGGCTCACTTTTATTTTTCAAATGGTATATTTTAAACTGCTCCGATAAAAAAAAAAGGCTATAGCATATCAATAACAAACTACTAAAGCAGCAACTACTCCTTCTCAGAAGTATGGTCCCACAATAAGTGCAAAACTAAACTGCAACATAAAATCTAAATGTTCAAAGCTCTTTAAAACACACATACTTATATATATATATATATATATATATATATATATATATATATATATATATATATACACACACACACACAGTGCCTATAGAAAGTCTACACCCCCTTGAACTTTTTTCACATTTTGTTGTGTCAGTGCCTCAGAGTTTCATGCATTTAAATGATAATTTTTTTCCACTTATCTACACACCATACTTCACAAAAAAAAATTTTATTGAGAAAAAATTATATATTAAAAATACAAAACACTAAGATCATAATTGGCTAAGTCTCAACTCCCCCCCCCCAGAGTTAATACTTACAGCTGTGAGTCTGTTGGGATAGGTCTCTACCAGCTTTACACACCTAGATTTGGCAATATTTGACCATTCTTCTTTACAAAACTGTTCAAGCTCTGTCAAGTTTCTAGGGGAGCGTTGATGGACAGCAATCTTCAAGTTATGCCACAAATTTTCGATTGGATTTAGGTTGGGGCTCTGACTGGGTCACTTAAGGACATTTACCTTTTTTTTCCTTAGTCACTCCAGTGTAGCTTTGGGTGTGTGCTTTGGGTCGTTGTCATGTTGAAAGGTGAACTTCCGTCCCAGTTTCAGCTTTCTTGCAGAGGGCAGTATATATATATATATATATATATATATATATATATATATATATATATATATATATATATATATATATAAACATCACAATTCAAATAAAAAAAATGGACATGTGCTGCATTTTGTAATCTGTGTGAATTTATTACACCAAGGAATTTGCCGTCAATGGATACCAATTTTGTCCATGGCAGTTTGATTTGGGCAAATTGTGATATCGGTGATCGTTCCCCATCCCAACAATGTTTACTGCACCCGTGATCATCTGTCACTTTTTCTTTTCTTTGTCACTAAACTTCCTGTCAACTTGGTTTGTGTTGACCATTCTTTCAAAAAACTGACTTTCCTTGACACTTTCCATTTTATGTTATTATGTAATCTGTCACTGTGCTTTAAAGTTGATTATAGAGTTACTGATTTTTCTCAACGCAGATCGCAAAAGAGTGATCACGAGCGACAGCACTCGAGATGTGTTTTATAAAACGCTCGCCGCGATGACCTATGTGTCCTTGCAAGCACATCGCAATTGCAGAACTTTTATGAAACAGGCCCCTGGTCCTTAACTTCACTATGCTATTGTCCTAAATAGTTTAACATTTATTTTTTAATGTGTAAGTCAGATAAACAAATAAGACGGGCGCTGTAATCACAGACGTGTTATCATCGTCATGTCATTCAAATCCTATTTGAATGAAACATCATTCCTCTTATGATGTTTCTCTTCATAAAATGTGTTTTAATTCTCTTTGTTATTTTCTTTCATGTTTTGTTTTGCCTTTGTTAGCTGTTGGTAAATAATCGCTTTCAAACAAAAGGCTGAATGATTCGATATGATTATGTGTTGCATGCTTTATGTAAACTGCTAATTAAAATTAAGAAGTGATGTCTGTAATAAGCATTTTGGGAGTAAACTTCAGGAGATCAGGGTGGGGCGGGTGTACGGTTAGAGATGAACTAAGGAAGAGTCCATATTATTAATGGGAAACTGAATTTACCAGACATAAGTTATCTTTATAGGCAAAGAGATTTTGTATGCTTACCTAGCAACTATATTGAGAATGCAGACTAGAGGGTTTACGAAAAGAAGCCAACCTGTGGTTTGAAATTTAAGGTGAATGTGAAGTGAGAGTATGTCTGGCTAAAGAGGGTGCACTTTGGTTGTGGTGTTTACTAACAGAAATACTGCTGTTCACTACAGTTAGCAAGTTAACAATAACCTGCTGGTAAGCTCATAGCTTCATAATGACATGTCACATTAAACACAGGAGAGACCTTGAAGGTGCCAATCCACATCCAGAAGGATGGGTAATTGAGCTCTACCTTTACTTCTATAATACCTACAGCTGTGCTACATTATTTTGTGTAAAGTTAATGTTTAAATAATGTGTCTATCTTGGAATCAAATACAGGAAACATTGTTTCATTTTTAATTACTGTTTGGACATGAGTCATTATAAATTATAAACCATAGCATTAGTTTCCTTACAGGGAAGTTGAATCGGAGTAGGCAGGAGAAAAGGGAGGGAGGTGAAGCGAGAACATTGTCTTTCCTAAACTGATGCAGCATTGTAATTGCAGGTCACAAAGCGACACCCACCTGCTTGGCTTGGCTCATCTGTGGTCTGTGTGATGGTCATGCTCTTGAGAAATGTGTTTTAAGCCCTTTCCTTTTTTTCCTCCTCATATTGGGTAATGGTATTTAGAGTGCTTGACAGAGCTTGGGAGGGTTGTGTCCAACATTACAAAGCTTGGGATGGTCTGTGTCATTTTCGTGCTCCTAACAGAATAGGAAACTACGCAAGACTAATTGTTGAGACAGGTGTTCTCATGCTAAGCATGCTGTATCTAACAGTGCATGCTTATTATTTATTTCATTTAGAATATGTTACATGCCTTTAATATTGTTACAAAACAGAACTATAGATGTATGTCTTATTCTCCTTATAATAGTAACATATGACATCTCCACACTGCTATAGGGACCTTCAACACCCCTGAAGCAAGATATCCAATGCTCACCTATCTCAGGTGCTGAATTTGTTATGCAGTTTAAACTGAGGGTGGGCAAACCTATGATTAGAAACAGGCATTAAGTAGTGTACTCACATTTTATGTTTTATTTACAGCAGGCACCAGACTTCAGACCTCATGCACTAAATGGTGCTAAATTAGCAGAATGAAAACGTGGCAGGGGGAAGAAAAAATGAAGCAGCGGTCACACTATTCCCTAAGCTAATTATATGCACAAATAAAGCGAGCCAAATGATTTATGTGCAAGTTACCACATGGTGCGGAATTACGCACACTTTATTATAGTATATGAAGAAAAGATAAGTACGGTTCTGAGTGTGTCACTATGAGCGTGCGGACGGGTCTTGCTTGATCCAGACTCACAGCGTCCTGCGAGACAGTCAAAGTGGAGAAAGTAATTGTTAATGGAACATTCCTGTTTAACTCTGCAAATCAAATACATATTTGTTTGTTCAACTTGATCTCCCTCTGATTTATTTTGTAATGTTAATCAAATGTTAGCGAAGCACTTGCTCAGTCAATTAAAACTTCACTATTTACATTTCAAAAGGGATTTGGTGAAACGTCATTTTATTAATGTTAAAGTGATGATGTTTGACTGATTGCACCTCAACTCTCACTCTGTGTGCATTCATTTATTGGACCTTTACAGTTTCCATAATTTTCTTTTGTATATCTTAAAGCTATTTAGGCATAGTCTACTTAAATATCACACATACTTGGTGACTATATAAACATATTAACATAGCTGAAATCGTTACATATACATACACCTGCCTTGTAATCTTCATATATCCCGGACTGTCTGAGGATGTACAAGTACTGTACATTGTAACATTGGCTGCAGAAAAACTAACAAGCAGACAAAATTGATTTTTAAAAAACAACCTTTGAATTTTGTAAACCTTATGTTCACAAATTAATTACAAATACTGTGTAATTCCCATAGACTCTTTTGCTGCCTTTAATCCCAAAGTACTAAACACAGGAGAAACATTAACTGCAAACCTGAAATGATAAAAGTGAGGTTTTTGTTTTTCTTTTTTTAATACACTGTACATTTCTACTAGTAAATACAAATACTTTTAATTGAGTTAAAACCACAGATGTCGTCAAATTATTAGTAAATCACATAACATTAAATATGCCGCTGGAGCCTATCAACCTAAAAAATAATATTAATAAAGAACATCTTATATGACTAAGCATATACATAAACAGCTAATGTTTCTCCCTCTGTTATATTGTATATTATTATAAAGACAGACACACAGTTGAAATCAATACCATTCTTCACAAGCGTTTTAATGATAGCCTGACCTACTACTGTTGTGTTTCTTATCTCCTAAGTAAGCAGTAAGTTCCTCTGAATTAGCAGTTGTAAAGCTCTGTGGGATGAAAATAATGTACAAAACACAGTTGCCTTGATCATCAGTGGCCTCATCGAATACAGCACAGACGTGTCAAACATGTTGACATTACTTGTTTCTCCACTTTCTTTGCTCTTTTTACAATCCTGTGATTGTGGCTTGCTTGTTCAGTAATTGTTTAGCCTGAATTTAAATTTAGATTTTCTTTTGTTTTTGTGCACTGCGCTGTCAAGATGCTTGTCAATAGATTTTCTTAGATGATCCAAAGACACATTACAAGTTGAGCAAAACAGAATCTCACCATCTGCATGTAACTTCACCTTTTCTTGAACTCAGTCTGTATCCAGTTCTTACCTCCTCCTCACACAACCCTAGTAATATCTGCCTGGTCCAAAATATTCTCTCCCTGACTCTTCTTTTCGCTCTCCTGTGTAGCTCTTCTGCTGGTTCTGTGACACCGCTTGGTTTCAATAAGCAGTACTGTTAACACATGCTGAGGCTTACTGTGTGCAAAACACATTACAGCTGTTTAGTGAATGAGGCCCTTAAAGGGGTAAAACAATTGCAATAAATATGCACCTAACAGACCCATGGCGCAGCAGCCTATTTACTTCAGGATTTGATTTTATTCCAAAGCCAAATATGATTTGAAATATAGAATCCTGACACATTTTTAATAGACTCCACTCTGTGAAGCTAATGACAGAAGCTGAGCGGGGACAAGAAAAGGGTTCTGGTAGATTGAGGAAACTGCTTGTTAACTGAATTACTATTATTTATTGATGTATTGATTTAATATTATTACTATTTCATGTTGGCACTAGAGGTTTTAGATGATTGATGTGCACTCTCAATTCGATTGCCTGATTGTTTGACAATTCCTTATGCAGAGTGATGGCTGTGTGTGGAGTGTAGTAGGGTTCGGCCCAGGGGTCTCCCTCTCTCCCTACTGGAGTGCCCTGGAGGTTAGGACTGGCATGACCAGACCTCTAAGGCAGGTGGTGATTACTGTTGCAGAGGTGTAGAGGTGGAGGATGGAGACTGACACACAGACGAAGAGTGAATGCTTAGACAGGGTACAAATTGGAGCTCCTATAATTTTAGTAGGTGGGATTCCTGAACCGTGCCAAGGCTAACATTAAAGCCAGTCATTTGTAAAAGATACAAGGACAAGATAATAGAGATCAGCAAGCTATGGAAGGGGAAGAAACCTCTGTGACAAAGAAGGACTTCCACAATGTGCTTGTTGGTACTAAATTAAGAGTTTCCTGCTCTGCTTTGTTCGAGGAAGCTGGGCAGTGGATTTGTATTGAAAGCTGCTCAGTTGCGATGACATGCTGTGGTAGCAGTAGGGGCTCTAGTAAGATGTGTTAGACAGAACACTGGATGAAACGTCCCCTCCTCATCCTGCCTAACATTCGCTCTCCAGATGCATTCTGCTCCTTGTGTATTTGTTACATTTTAATACAGGTTTATAGGAAGGCTATTGCAAAAACATATTTATTTTTGTTGCAAAATAAACATCCCACCCAATTAAAATCTTACCTAACTTGATGTTCTATAGGATTTAAGTGGATGTGTGTCACAAAGATGGCCGGAGTGGGTGGCGTCAGATCAGAGCCAGGAAATAAACAACGAGAGAGGTGGAGTTTGGTGGAGCTGAGCGAATGGCTTCACTCAGCATTTAATAAATAAACAGAACAGAAAATAAAAAGGTTGTAACAAACAAAAATACAGGACATGGCACATTCGCCAAAACAAAAGAGACAAACAAAACAGACTATACAGACAAACACAGTGAGCTGATTTAATGATTATTATTATTCTTCTTATTCTTATTATTACCTGCGTCTCCAATCCCATTCTCCACTCACCGAACACACAACTCCGAGTGGGTGAAAACACGTTGCTTTTATGCAGCTGTACCGAGACTCGACTGCTAATCAATCATTCAATTGGAGTCGCGGTACAACTGCTTGTGAATTAATAAAGTGCAATTCCCCGTGCTCACATATTATTACTTTTTACTTGCACGTGAAGTACTGTGCAGTTCTGGTGCCTAAATACAAATATACATTTTAAACACTCGTGTTAAACAGACCCGTTTATATCCCGTGTACCGATGACTATACACCAACACTAAAACATTACATTTTATTTCACTAGCAGTGAATCAAGGATTATGTTGTCACATAATTATGGAGACAATTAAACCATAAAGAAGCTAATTTACTGACAGTTTCCTGGTAAAGTTTTCCTGGTACTGTTTCATCTGCTGCTGTAGCTGTATTTTATTTATTAATTGCCAAATGATTTTACTGATTTGTCCAATTGTATTTTTAGGCTCAGCTCACCACTACCACAGGAGCGGTGAAGATGAACACACGTTGTCCTTTGAAACGTGTGCTGTCAGCTGATCACTTCTTTTCACTCTGCAGGCCCACCATGAAACCAACCCACAGCTACAGCGTCAGAGGATGACGCTGCTCTGGGAGCTTATAGGCAACTCTGCAGGTGCCCAGCCAGTCAACAGGGGTCACTGGTGCGTGTTAAGCTGAGGACACCCTGGCCAACCTGGTCCCCCTGGCGGTGCTTGACTAATTGTGTGCCGCCCCCCCTGGGAGCTCCCTTCCACGGTTGGCAGTGGAATAGCCTGGACTTGAACCTGCAACCTCCAGGCTATGGGGTGCATCCTGCACTCCACATGGAATGCCTGTACTGGATGTGCCACTCGAGAGCCCCCTGTAGCTGTATTTTACGTTGATATCCTTCTGGTACAATTTTATAGCGTGTTTAATATTTCCTGTGGAATCTTTCCCAAGTACATGCAATTAAAGTCTGTTGATAGATAAGGAGAAATAATCAAGTGAAAAAGGTGGATAATCACACAAAACAATTGGTAACACTACATGAAGTGCCTCTGATTACTGTGTATTTACATAGTTACATAGTGTGCTTACACATTATTTTAATGTTATTATATGTAGTTACAATGTACTTAACATGTAAATCACTTTGCACAATATATGTAAATTCACAATTGTATCAGGTTAGAGTTAGGGGTAATCTTACTATTAGGGTTAAATTATGCAAAACATTTACACATTAAGTATGTAAGATTTTTGTCTGTGTTAATGTTGGAGTCTGTGAAATTGACTCTGCTTATCTCATGCCCTTAATAGTAAACCCAGAATTGACATTGTCAAAAATGCTGACACAAGAATACAAAGTATACAATTTAATAAAGATTATAAAATAATCTTACAACTACATTGCAGCTATGCATAGTAGCATTGAAATGATGTGTACGTACATATAGTTTTTACATAGTAACTACTATATAAATACACAGTAATTAGAGACACAATTTAAAGTGTTACACAGTTCTCATACTTGTAGAGATTTTTGGCTTCCTACGTATTAATACCTTGTGGATCACATACCATGTGATCATACCTGCATACCAGATCAGTTCGCTGTTTCTAACATTGTGCTGTTGTAATGTATTTAACATGTAAAGACATCACTGTCAATTCCACTCCTTTCCTCGTGTGAATGTACAGGATTGTAACGACTCTGATGTATACTGATTGCATCATATTGGGGACTGATGGCAAGAACAAAAATCATGGTCTTTTAAGGTTTTGTATTTATTCTGAACATATATATATATATAGATATATATATATATATATATATATATATATATATATATATATATATATAATATATACTTTATTTTGCATAGTAACCAATTGTACATAAACTTGCTGTTGTGTGTGCAGGACACGCATTTATTTTACTTGTGTAAGATAGCACATGAGGAATTACATGTTCTGTCCAATCCCTTTGAAACATTGGATTAGCATTTGCGTTTAATATTAACACGAGTACTTAATTAAATTAAACTGTGTCACTCAAGGAATTAGTCAAAACCTTTGATAACCAAGCCTTTGAAAAATGAATACTTGTGTTAATTGAAACTAATACGAATTTAAGCTTTATCCACTTTGCTGTCCTAGACTGGGATTTAAATAAATTTAAACTAACCTTTAAATTAAACACTGGTAGTCTGATCATTAAAACACTGAAAAAATTAAAGACTCTTTCATTTAAACAGTTATAGCAACACATGGGGATGTGTAATATTATATTTTTCAGAACCCTGCTACTTACTCTTTAAGGTGTTTTACATGATATAACCCTAACTCTAAATGTATTTAAGAGTTTACATGTCAAGGACATTGTAACTATGCATAAAAACATTTTAATTTTGTAAGTATACATGTATGTACTAACTGCTATGTAAATACATAGTAATCAGAGCTACTTAATGTAAAGTGTTACCTGTTTCTGTTTACCTGGTATATTTACATTTCATTACATACTGAGCATGACTCTGTCCTCAGCCGGGTATATGTTGGCAAAATAGAGGGATTTCTTTTTATTTTGTACTATTGGGTAAAAGTTACTGTATTTTAATTGTAAATTATGTCATTGAAATGTAATTAGTTATTTAATGCATGTATACTAATGGTTCATTCAGACAGAATCAGCATGATTAACAGCTCTAAAAGCAAGTGACCTACGAACAATTTGCAGGGATTATAACACAGCATAATAAAAAAAAAAACAGTGGAACTTAAACATACATGACAATAATTATTTGATGTGTTCCTCTGTAATTAAGAAACTGCTTCATTTATTGCTCGGCATCCTGGCTTTAGGCTTGTGAGATTGTAAGATGCTCACATGCCTTGGGCATTCCAAACTGGGGGAAAAATAAATAAAAATAATAATTGGTCACTCTAAAATGTAATGCCTCATTCAAATAATGCCCCCTACCCTGTGGCTGCTGTTATTATTGAATAATCATATGTCTGCTGCAGTATCTTTATCCCTTAAATAAAGTATATCCCACACAAACTATCTTGCTGGTTCATCCTGTTTGTTGTTTGGCTCACCCTCCCATTTGCTTTGACACACACTTCATGTGTGTTTAATCCCAATTCAGGTTTGCTTAACAGTGACATACACACCTTCATGTTTTAAGACTCGTCGGGTCGATTCACTCCAAAATGGCATTAGCTCATTTAATCTTGAAGGAAAAAAAAAACACCACAAATAAAATTCTAAAGCAAATCAGAAGCACAAGAATGTTTTTTACAAGTCCCTTAATGAAACACTGGAATTGTGTATTTCTGGTTTAGTAACTTTAATGGGTGTTTTTGTCCTTTCTGAAAGAAATGTGATAATGACAATGTGGAGAAAGGAGGTTTGAAACCCAGAGTGCTAACCTCTAGTATACTTTATTTGTTTGTTACTTGTCCCATATTCTTTGCTGATAAACTTTTGTTTCGTCACATGTTTTTTTTTAATGTTAATTCATGCTATGCAAATATTTTTAAATGCAGTGATATAGATAAGGTATAGAATAGCGCTACCTTTGCTGTACTGTTGGTCACGGCATCTGATTAGAGCTAGTGAATACATCACATGAAGTAATACCAGGTACCAGAAAGCTGTCGCACGTTTTCATCTCTACTGCTTATACTCTTTTAATAATAATAATAATAATAATAATAATAATAATAATAATAATAATAATAATAAAAAGCTTTAAAAAATCTAATAAAATGTAACACTCCTGAATAATGGAGTTGCTAAAATGTCCCTTGCCTCCAGCTTTTGATAAACGAAAGTACAGCGAGCCAGAAGACCAACAGCACAGCAGGGTGAATGGAGCCACTGTAGAAAAAAAGGGTCATGCAGAGCAGAAAGTAGTAATTAAAAAATAATTATGAGTCAAGTCATTAGCAGCAATTTCCATGGAAATATAATATTAGTTAACTAAATTGACATGTATGTACAACTTCTATTTACCTCCAAGGTCAATACTGAAGCATTTGAAGGTCATTTGTTACCAAAAGCAAACATTTCTTTCAGATTTTCACACAAAGTAATGGAAGCACTGCTTGCAACAATGTGTCACTGTTGGCTTGGAGCCAACAGGAACATTTCCATTGGCCTTTGTATTTCTACAGGGTTAGGGTAGGGACAGTTGGAGTTTGCCTCTCATGCTCTCGTGGCCACTACGGGTCAATGCGTCTGATGGGTCCAGGCAGTCTTCCCAGGTTGGGCCCTTAGCTCCAGAGTTAATCCGTGGCCTATGTTCGGTGAAAAGATCAGAGAGGTTTGTAGAAAATTAAAATGAGAGAAAGCATGCACAAAAAAGTATGGAATAAAATACAGTAAAAAATGACCACAGTAACCTTGTAAAAGAGATAGAATGATAGTCGGTTGCACTTGATTGGAGTAACAGCTAAAGGGCTAAAATATCTTGATAATTGGTAAGATAATAGAAGCTGACATTAGTCACATATGACCTAAGCCAATATGGTATAAACACCTGGCATGGTGACATAGATAAGGAAGCCTCTATACCTCCGGGATGATCGTGGACCATCGGTGAAGCAGTCAGAAGGCTCTCTCCAGGATTGAGACAATCTTATCAAGTGCCTGTCACTCTTAATACTGGTGGCACGTGTTGAATCTAAACAATAATGTTCTCTCATTTAATCTTGAAGGAAAAAAAAAAAACACCACAAATAAAATTCTAAAGCAAATCAGAAGCACAAGAATGTTTTTTACAAGTCCCTTAATGAAACACTGGAATTGTGTATTTCTGGTTTAGTAACTTTAATGGGTGTTTTTGTCCTTTCTGAAAGAAATGTGATAATGACAATGTGGAGGAAGGAGGTTTGGAACCCAGAGTGCTAACCTCTAGTATACTTTATTTGTTTGTTACTTGTCCCATATTCTTTGCTGATAAACTTTTGTTTCGTCACATGAATGTAATGTGATCCTCATAGCGTAACCTTAAATTCATAAATCATACACTTTCAAGATATTTCTATTTAGTGATGAATGCAGAAAACATTACAACTCTGAAAATACAAACGTGCCATGCAAACCAGCTATGGAAAGACATTTTGTATTGTACTTTATGTAAACTGTATACTGTACAATTTTGTAAGTCTTTTACTTTTTTTATTACTAAGACACTATGCTAGACTTGTTATAACACGAGCCAAATACCTTCCGATGGTAAGATAGGATAATGATGGTAAAAGTGAGGCTAGGGATTAAATAAATAGGACATGCTCAGCTAGGAAGCTCTTGCAAGAACAAAACTTATGATAGTTGTCATGTTACAAGACTACATAAGGAAAGCATTCAGCATTGTATATACAAAACTAGGTATTCAACAAGTTTAGAGTTTAGGAAACTATGAAACGACAGCCATTGATTATAATCAGGCAGCATAGTTAAGACTTCGGATGGTTATGAAACAGGAAGCTATTTAGGGAGCTACAGGGAAAGTTGATAAGGTCATTCATAAGAACATAAGAACATAAGAAGGTTTACAAACGAGAGGAGGCCATTCGGCCCATCTTGCTCGTTTGGTTGTTAGTAGCTTATTGATCCCAAAATCTCATCAAGCAGCTTCTTGAAGGATCCCAGGGTGTCAGCTTCAACAACATTACTGGGGAGTTGATTCCAGACCCTCACAATTCTCTGTGTAAAAAAGTGTCTCCTATTTTCTGTTCTGAATGCCCCTTTTTCTAAACTCCATTTGTGACCCCTGGTCCTTGTTTCTTTTTTCAGGCTGAAAAAGTCCCTTGGGTCGACACTGTCAATACCTTTTAGAATTTTGAATGCTTGAATTAGGTCGCCACGTAGTCTTCTTTGTTCAAGACTGAACAGATTCAATTCTTTTAGCCTGTCTGCATATGACATGCCTTTTAAGCCCGGAATAATTCTGGTCGCTCTTCTTTGCACTCTTTCTAGAGCAGCAATATCTTTTTTATAGCGAGGTGACCAGAACTGAACACAATATTCAAGATGAGGTCTTACTAGTGCATTGTACAGTTTTAACATTACTTCCCTTGATTTAAATTCAACACTTTTCACAATGTATCCGAGCATCTTGTTAGCCTTTTTTATAGCTTCCCCACATTGCCTAGATGAAGACATTTCTGAGTCAACAAAAACTCCTAGGTCTTTTTCATAGATTCCTTCTCCAATTTCAATATCTCCCATATGATATTTATAATGTACATTTTTATTTCCTGCGTGCAGTACCTTACACTTTTCTCTATTAAATGTCATTTGCCATGTGTCTGCCCAGTTCTGAATCTTGTCTAGATCATTTTGAATGACCTTTGCTGCTGCAACAGTGTTTGCCACTCCTCCTACTTTTGTGTCGTCTGCAAATTTAACAAGTTTGCTTACTATACCAGAATCTAAATCATTAATGTAGATTAGGAATAGCAGAGGACCTAATACTGATCCCTGTGGTACACCGCTGGTTACCACACTCCATTCTGAGGTTTTTCCTCTAATCAGTACTTTCTGTTTTCTACATGTTAACCACTCCCTAATCCATGTACATGTGTTTCCTTGAATCCCAACTGCGTTCAGTTTGAGAATTAATCTTTTGTGCGGGACTTTGTCAAAAGCTTTCTGGAAATCTAAATAAACCATGTCATATGCTTTGCAATTATCCATTATCGATGTTGCATCCTCAAAAAAATCAAGCAAGTTAGTTAGGCACGATCTCCCTTTCCTAAAACCATGTTGACTGTCTCCCAGTACCCTGTTACCATATAGGTAATTTTCCATTTTGGATCTTATTATAGTTTCCATAAGTTTGCATATAATAGAAGTCAGGCTTACTGGTCTGTAGTTACCTGGTTCAGTTTTGTTTCCCTTTTTGTGGATCGGTATTACGTTTGCAATTTTCCAGTCTGTCGGTACCACCCCTGTGTCAAGAGACTGCTGCATGATCTTGGTTAGCGGTTTGTAAATTACTTCTTTCATTTCTTTGAGTACTACTGGGAGGATCTCGTCCGGCCCAGGGGATTTGTTTATTTTAAGAGCTCCTAGTCCCTTTAACACTTCTGCCTCAGTTATGCTAAAGTTATTTAAAACTGGATAGGAACTGGATGACATGTGGGGCATGTTGTCAGTATCTTCCTTTGTAAAAACTTGTGAAAAGTAATCATTTAACATATTTGCTATTTTTTTTTCTTCCTCTACGATTTTGCCATTTGTATCTCTTAAACATTTAATCTCCTCTTTGAATGTTCTCTTGCTGTTGTAATATTGGAAAAACATTTTGGAATTGGTTTTAGCTCCCTTAGCAATGTTCATTTCTATTTCTCTCTTGGCCTTTCTAACTTCCTTTTTGACTTGCGTTTGCAGTTCTGTGTACTCTTTCTGCGTACTTTCTTTTTGGTCCTTTTTTAATGCTCTGTAAAGTGCCTTTTTTCGCTGAATATTTTTTTTTAATTGATCTATTAAACCATTTTGGCAATTTAGTTTTACATTTAGATTTGTCTACTTTAGGGATGTAATTGTTTTGCGCCTCTAGTACTACATTTTTGAAGAACAACCATCCTTCTTCTGTGGGTGTTTTCTCTATTTTACTCCAATCTACTTCTGTTAGTCTCTGTTTCATACCTTCATAGTTTGCTTTTCTAAAATTGTAAACCTTAGCTTTAGTCTTTACTTTTGGGGATTTAAAAAACACTTCAAATGAGACCATGTTGTGGTCTGAGTTTGCCAGTGGTTCTCTGACCTCTGTTTTAGTTATTCTATCTTCGTTATTTGAAAAGACTAAATCAAGGCATGCCTCCCCTCTAGTCGGTGCCTTGACAAATTGTGTTAGGAAGCAGTCATTTGTCATTTCCACCATTTCTATTTCATCCTTCGCGCTACCCACCGGGTTTTCCCATTTTATTTGGGGGAAGTTGAAATCCCCCATTAGTATGGCTTCTCCTTTGCTACACACATTTCTAATGTCATTGTATAACAGATTATTGTGCTCACCGTCTGAATCTGGCGGTCTATAGCATGCTCCTATTATTATGCCTTTTGAATTTTTGTCCGTTATTCTGACCCATATTGATTCGGTTTTATTTTCTTTGTCCAGGTTTAACACCTGGGCTTCAAGACTGTTTCTTATGTATAGCGCTACCCCTCCTCCTCTTCTGTCCTGCCTGTCTTTCCTATACAGTGTATACCCACAAATATTATATTCGTCCCCATCACTCTCAGATAACCACGTTTCTGTAACACCTATCACATCATAGTTACCTGTTAGTGCAGTAGCTTCAAGTTCTAGAATTTTGTTTCTGATACTTCTAGCATTTAGATAAATACATTTAATGGTTGTCTTACCTGAGTTGTTGTTCTTGTTTTGATGCGGTCTCCCTTCTGTTTTTTTGTTGATTTCTCCCCCCTTCCTTTCTAGTTTAAATGCTTCCGAACCTGCTCGAGGATCTTTTCTCCGAGTAGACTAGTTCCCTTGTTATTTAAATGCAGTCCATCCCGTCTATACAGATAGTCCTCGTTGTAGAATGTGGTCCAATGATCAAGATAGGTGAAGCCTTCCCGTGTGCACCACGTCTTCAGCCATGCGTTTTGATTAATTATTTCCAGCTGTCCATATGGTCCTTTGCAAGGTGCGGGTAGTATACCAGAAAATACCACAGTTTTGGTTTTCTCTTTTAATTTCCTTCCTAGCTCTCTGAATTTATTTTGCAGGGATTTTGGTCTGTCTCTTCCAATGTTGTTTGTACCGATGTGGACGACTACTACCGGGTCGTCTCCTGTTCGTTCTAGGAGCCTGTCCACGTTTTCAGTGATGTGCTTGACCGAGGCTCCCGGAAGGCAGCACACTGTTGTAGTAAGGGGGTCCAAACTGCGAACTGAACTTGCTGTGTTTCTCAATATGGAGTCCCCAACAATCATGACCTCCCTTCTTTTTGCTGTCTGGTCACCACTGTCAATGGGGTCCTGGATGTTGTTCCTTTCTTTCTCTTGTTGTTGGTTCTGCTCATCACAATTCTGAAGTGACTCAAATCTGTTGGTTGTTTTGATTTCTGGTGGTTGTGTTTGACGAAGTTTCTTTTTTTCCCTGCTTCTGCCTACCTGAACCCAGCTGTTCTGACCTTCTATCTCCCTGGTGGCTTTCAGTCTGTTAGGGGTGATGCAGACTTCCATGAATTGTGGGTGTGCCAGTTCCTCAAGATCCTGTTGCTGTCTCACTTCTTCCAGCTCCATTTCTAGCATACTTACTAGTTCATGCAAATCCTGGATCGCGCGGCACTTTACGCACACTTGGTTTAGCTCCGCTGGGTTTTCTCGGATTTCCCACATCAAGCAGGTGTCACAGATTACAGGCTTGAAGACCATGTTGAGGGTTTTTTTTTTTAAGTTTAGTTTTTTCTGCAGCTGTCAACCTGCTTTCCAACTGCTTCGAAACTGCTCTGTACTTTTCCACGCCTGTACTTCTCCCACTCGCTGTCGCTGGGAAGACTGCCTCGTTTAACTGCGTTGTTCTGCTGTAGGATTACGACTTATGTATTTAGCAGAGGTTGATAATTAAACCTATTCAATTGATAGAGAGGTCTATGGGGATCTGCAGCATAACAAATAATGACAGACTTTTCTAACTAATGGAAATGTTGGGGATGTTGAGGGGTTTGGGGCTGTTAATAAACAGGGCTTTCTGACCTTCTGAAGAGGAAAGCATTTCTTTACAGCATTACTAAAAGATTGTTCATGTACATTAGTAGACAGCATAAAAGGACTGAAGACAGGTCAAATAAATCCAATTACAGGATAGAGGTAAGGAGGCCCCCTACTTTTAATATATATGCAATAAGGCACTGAAGCTACAGTACACCAAATCATCGACCCGGAAGGAAAACGATTTGGGAGCCGCGGATTGGAGGTGCGGTTGCACTCTTAACCAAGCGGTCATGATTAACGGTACAAAAGGGGCTGTAGTGATCTGTTCCTTTGTATGGTTATGCTGAACTGGAAGGAAAACCTGTGTTGTTATCGTGAGTGTTTTATTTGTTTTTGTCATTTCTAAATAGTCCCTTGAAAGCACCCAGAGGCAAGATAATGCAGGGTGGACAATAGTTTGGCCACTGCAGGGATAGCATGGCTTCTCATTTTTTCATGCTGCCTTTTAAAGGTTTGCTAATTGCGACATGCTTTCAAAATGTGTAACAAATTGATGCAATTGTAAGTGTTGCAATTGCTTACAGCTTTCATATATCTCATTAGAATATTTGAGAACCCTGATTTCCACTATCTCCACCCACCTTTTGTGAATGTATGCAGGAACACCCCTTATTACAAATTCGTCTAAGGTTGAACCACGAAGAAAAACTGCTGCTGCAAAGCATTCCTTAACATCGCTAACAGCATTGCGCTTGTTTTGTACATTTCACCCTAGACTTCCGACTCGTTTGCGACTATTGCAACAGGCGCAACACTTTAATACATCTACCCTGTAGTGTGTAGAGAAGGGAATGCAAGGTCAATAGTGAAAATTAGAACATTTGGAAATATTTATGTCCTGGAAGTCCAGGAAAAGACCCACTGTATTAAAAATACATAGGTCACCATACGTCTTTTAAAAAACATTTCAAAAATAGATTTGAGAAAATGCAATCATGCAGATTTAAAATATATGATGAGTTGACAGCTGCAGCTTGTGCTCATCTCGTTCAGATTTTAGATTTCTGGCCTCATACATGACCAGAGGCAGATATATGGACTCAGAGATGTTTAGTTGGTCTTGGGCATCACTACAAGGAACTGTTCAATGATCACTTTTGACCCTCTGGTCCGAAAATGTTGCTGCTCCTGTATCTCCACCATTGCCTACAAGATTCTTACTGTCTCTGTGATCTTCTACTTTGCCCTTGGAAATTAAAGGGGTGTGGTATGCTACCACTGCCGCCATGTGCAAACCCCCCCCCCCAAAAAAAAAACAGGGATCATGTAATATGCCACACAGAGAAAACAGCGGGCTGAGGTATAGAAGTTATCTTGCACTGCAGAAGCAGCTATTATTTACACAAGTAGTAGGCACGGTATTGAAAGTATTTTCAAACAGTGCTCCACAAGTCCAGCATGTAATACATGAAAACATGAAACATTAATCAAAAGTTGAAAAATAACACATTAGCAAAAGCTGAAAAGAAACAACTTGCTGTCTTCTAGCTGCTGTGACTTTAGGCGACTCTGTTTCAGTACCTCGGAGAGCTACAGTGTCTGGGAGTTTACGCTTTTAGCACCTTCTCACTGGGCTTCCTGCCACTGACTGCCTGCTATCAGCTGCCTAATATAAGGATGAGAGGACCGACCTGGAGCCTGGAAGATTAGAATTGTGCATGCAGCTCCTTTGTTGCAGAATTAACCTTGCATTGTCATGTCAGTCTAACAAGCCCAGCCACAACACCAACATAAATATGAGTTAACAATAATAAAAAAAATAAAAAAATACAATTGTCCTTAAAATGAAAACAGAGTCACACTGCTCTACACAATGTCCTATTTTTGCTGCTAATTTTAGAGCTCATAGCTAATAGGTGAAACTCATTATGTTAAAAGCATATCCATCATGTTGTTGAGATATTTTCACTGGTTTTTACCTGACCTTTTACAAGCAATTAAATGAAATGTAAGTCATTTTTAGAAATATCTCAAATAAAAGTGAATCACAGTCTTAATCAAATGTGTATATTGAGGGTTTCATTAAAATAACCTTTAGGCAGAGTCTCAATTTGTGTGCTATAATTGTACGTCACAATATAAGCCGAGTTGAATCTCTGGACTGTAACCTGTATGGGATGAAGCCTTAATAAAAGTTCGGCCTTGTGAGTTGAATAGAGCTAATAAGCTAATAAGATGTGCTGGGCAGGGTTACTATTGTACCTACGGACTTGTTACACTATGTGAAAATTCATTGCATAAAGTTTTGCTCAAAAATAATTATTGTTTCAGCTTGAAGCCACAAAAGTCAGGACATAAAAAAATATGATAATTAACAATTTAGGAAATGTCATGCCACCTATAGCTCAGCTGCATCAAGCTTAGGCTTTTAACATAGATACTGAGACATGAGGGGCAGGGTGGCATTCAATGATAAGGGGAGCAGTGAAAATGGCAGGGGTTAGAGAATACATTTTAAAACCTTAGCAACAATACCTTTAACACTGGAACTACCGGGCGTACATATATACCTGGAACTACCGCAGCGGCCTTTCTTACATTCTATTAAAATGCATATAAAACTACTGCAGCATTGCACGTTACTAAACTGTTCTGTGTTAAAACATAAGAACATAAGAAAGTTTACAAATGAGAGGAGGCCATTCGGCCCATCTTGCTCGTTTGGTTGTTAGTAGCTTATTGATCCCAGAATCTCATCAAGCAGCTTCTTGAATGATCCCATGGTGCCAGCTTCAACAACTTTACTGGGGAGTTGGTTCCAAACCCTCACGATTCTTTGTGTAAAAAAGTGCCTCCTATTTTCTGTTCTGAATACCTCTTTGTCTAATCTCCATTTGTGACCCCTGGTCCTTGTTTCTTTTTTCAGGTCGAACAAGTCCCTTGGGTCGACATTGTCAATACCTTTTAGAATTTTGAATGTTTGAATTAAGTCGGTGCATAGTCTTCTTTGTTCAAGACTGAATAGATTCAATTATTTTAGCCTGTCTGCATATGACATGACTTTTAAACCCAGAATAATTCTGGTCACTCTTCTTTGCACTCTTTCTAGAGCAGCAATATCTTTTTTGGAGTGAGGTGACCAGAACTGAACACAATATTCAAGACAAGGTCTTACTAATGCATTGTACAGTTTTAACATTACTTCCCTTGATTTAAATTCAACACTTTTCACAATATATCTGAGCATCTTGTTGGCCTTTTTTATAGCTTCCCCACATTGTCTAGATGAAGACATTTCTGAGTCAACAAAAAAGTCTTTTTCATAGATTCCTTCTTCAATTTCAGTATCTCCCATATGATATTTATAATGCACATTTTTATTTCCTGCATGCAGTACCTTACACTTTTCCCTATTAAATGTAATTTGCCATGTGTCTGCCCAGTTCTAAATCTTGTCTAGATCATTTTGAATGACCTTTTCTGCAGCAACAGTGTTTGCCACCACTCCTATTTTTGTGTTGTAAGCAAATTTAACAAGTTTGCAGAATCTAAATCATTAATGTAGATTATGAATAACAGAGGACCTAATACTAATCCCTGTGGTACTCCACTGGTTACCTCACTCCATTCAGAGGATTCTGCAATGTTAAATGTAGTCAAAACAGTGTGTTTATTTTAACATACCAAACATAGTGCTTACCTTTAATTCTGATTTCCTCACTTGTATTTTCCCATAATGACTTTGTAAATCAGACGTTTTGATGTTATTGTTTGTTTTCCTTCAGGATGTTGTCTGTGACACAGTTTTTGCAGCCTGCTTGTTACACGAGGGAAACCTGTTACAACACGAGCACTGACATGAGACTTGGGGGTGGTGTCGGAAGGGGACTTGCAAATGCTGGGCTATAAAACAAAGTGGTTTTAGCAGCTCAAAGACGGCTTTTGACATGCAGCGGGAGATTACAACACTCTGTGAAGCAATAGAGAATAGTGACCGAGATTTGTTTGTTCTTTGCACAAGTGTTTTCTGTTTACCCTTTTATTTTGTGCCTGAGTTCTACTCTGTTAGCTATTCAATGGTAATTTACATCTCCAGTCTTGCAATAGCTGGTTTGGTACGCTATTATTCAGTAACTTTTATTTTTCAATATAATTACACCTAATTCTTGCTGTGCAGTCCTGCATTGTACTGGTCTATTCATTTTAACTAGAAAATAAGTATTTTTAAATAAAAAATAAGTATCTGGTAAATGTACATATAGCAACATGAACAGTTTGGATCTGTTTGGATCTCCAGTTTTCCTTGAACATCTAATCATGTTATGCATTTCCTGATTTGTATGTAGGTCATCCTTGCACGCTATTTTCCTTGTGTAAAAGAGAACTTATACCTAGTATTAAAACAAACCATTCCAAATGTACCTGCAAATCAGCAGCCCTGGGTTTGGATTTCAGGTATAGCAGGTAAAAGTAAGGGATCAGTATGATGATCTGCTTTTCTGGAGCTACTTACAACATTGGGGAATCACAGTGGATTTCATAGACAAGCAATCAGTGGTTTTACCAGGATTATTAAAAAAATTATATTTGTGTGTAAATACATAGAAGGGTATGAAGTATGTGTCCGAAGAAAACTTTATATTAATATATTATCTCTGTGACTGCCTTGTCAAGTCAAAGATGGGAAGATGGAAAGTTGAGTGCCCTCCCCCGTCCTCCACCATAATGTTAGGTAGCATAAAGATCAAATGAAGAATACACAGGTACATTTTACAAACAACTCACTGCCTGTGAAATATATTCAGATGGCATAACCATAAAAAATGCACTGAACACTGGAGCTGTCAATGCAGGAAACATTTTTTTTTTCAGTGCTTTACCATCCAGAAGCATCAATAAAAAATAAAGCCTTTAGTCAGGTTTGACACTAACACTGGAAGGCAAATAGACCTATCAGCATTGGGATCCTATGTAAGCAAGTAGAATTACTGAGAGAGTTTTTTTTTTCTTTTTTCTATGTAGAGATGTAGCCACTGTAAGGTTAACTAGATTAACCCCATAAAAGTTTAACACTCCAGGCTTCACATTTTGTGATTTCAGAAGCCTGGTACAGACGTGAACTAACTTCATAGAACTACATTTTCAGTTACAATGTGTGTACATACTCTGAAATTTGTTTTTTTGTATAGGTTCTGAGATGAGAAATCGTCATTTATTTATTAAACATTTATTAAATGTTGTATCACCTGAGTAGCAAACACGCCACCACAAGGTCCAATTGCCAGAAGCATCTGTTTCTCCTGGATTTTTATATTCCGGTAAGTGACATAGAGGTGGTCACCATGGCTACAAGTAGACATGTCCAAGCATTACTTGAATACATATGGGGATGCTATTGGATGCTTTCGAAATTGCTATATTACTAAGTCATTGAATACCTCATACACGTTACAAGTTGGAATTTGTACCCCCTTATTTGCAATTCCATCTCAAATGGCTAATCATTTAAATAGTCTGATAAATCTGTTTTCACAAATATTTTAACTATACCAGTACCTACATTTTCTTTTAAAAACTGCTCTCCTTTTCACATTCTTGTTGCCTAGCAACACACTGTGCTGCTTCCTTTTAATTGATTTCCATTGACTTCCAAGTTGTTCTTCAGGTGGAGGAAAAGGAGTGGAAGTGCTTCACATCACACAGTTTACATCTGGGGACTACATTCTTGAGCTGGTGTTTACATCTGAAACCCCTTTTAAATGGAACAGGCAGGCACAGGGCCTTTATATAGCCCCTTACACTGACCCTGTTAATAACCTGTATGAATGTCCCGAGCACGTTTAATCAAAATTGGATAAGCAGTTCTCTATATGTATGTAAAAAAAAAAAAAAAAAAAAAAAAAGGTGGCATACGTCACATACACACCCATTATGCATATCTTTGCTTTATAATATACTGGGTTTAGACAGTAATAATGTAAAAGTTTGTTGTTGTGTATAGTTTATTGTTTTTAATGGAATGGATGTGGCACAGGTGCCATGGGACACATTAAAATCTGGTAATGTGCAAATACATCCACAAATGCAGACTTCTCTGAGCAGAAATAATTGGAACATTTAAAAACAATAATAGAAAAAAACATTTACTGTTGGCTAGTTCCACTGTATCTCATGTGCGCTACACATTGATTGTTTTAGGGTTTTATATATATATATATATATATATATATATATATATATATATATATATATATATATATATATATATATATATATATAAAACACGGCTTGGAAAAATAACAATCTCTGATTGGTTGAACAGAATCACATGACCATGCGTATATATGGCACATACCATGGCTTGTATACTAATGAGCCTCTTCACACTGAATAAATCACTATGCACCACTGCATTCTAAATACCATGACAAACTGACATTTTATGTCTTATTAGTTACTATCAACAGCCAAAAATTTGTGACATTGCATCTATTGTTAATATATTTTGGGATATATTTGGGGATGAAAACTCTAGAGAACTGGTACAACACCAAATTTCTGAGTGAAGACAGCAGTCCACCTGAAAAAAAATACAAATGAAATAAGTGCACTAGCAACTATCACGAGTAGACACATAACAGTAAGACAAGGCCAGCCCCCCCCGAATTACCTGCCTGGATTTAAAGTGTCTGTGGGAAATGAAGGCACCATCATTCTGCAGTGTTAGTTTTCATACTGTAGTTTCCAATACTAAAGGGGCTTCAACAGGTTTTATCTCAAGGGGTATATCTTTGCACTTGTTTCAAAACAGAGGTCAGCTTCCCTCACTATTATATTTTATAGCATTTTAGTACAGTGAAAGTCGCAAAACATTTTAATAGCACAGCTACAATGTAGTCAGGGGTCTGCTGCCTAACAATAAAATAAAATCAAATAAAAAGAGCAGTGTCCTTCGTGAATCAAGAGAAACGGTCAAAGTAAATGCTCCCTGTTTATGCTGTTAGTATTTCATATGTGATTCTTACATAATATTCAGCCTCACTTGTTTTGCCATAGCTGATGCAGAGGACTGGCTCACAGTCCAGGTCTCTCACACACTTGCCTGGTACTACTCAAAATGCCATCTGCTGATATTTCAGGTACAAACCCATGTGCATAAGGTAATTGGTTCTTCAGTGAATAGCATTTGTATCATGTATATTTATGCTGTTTTTAAAACTCAAGCCCAGGATGCTTCTTATAGAAGATGCAAAAACATAACTTAGATATTTTGCTACTGTAATGTTCTTGTAAAGGACATTCATTTTTCTCTCTCAATCTGCTTTCAAAAATCATTAAAACCCTAAAAATCCAATTGGTTTTGTGATATGAGTTTGACAAAATATTGTTCATATTATAACTCTAAAAAACATTGTTAAAGAAAACTACCAGTATGTTTCTGTTTAGTATTGCTGTATTTGAAATAAAGTATTATACCGTATGCATAATAATGCATGTGGTCCCCAAAAAATACCTTATGTGAATTAAAACAATGTAACACTGGTGGCTCATCAGTTCCATAAGTTGTGTAAACAGATGGAAAGTTTGACCTTTATTTGTAAATGCTGTACAAGTTATCTGCTTAAGTGCTCAGTGCTCTGAATAATATTTCCACAAATGCAATGCCAGAGCATAACCTTCACTGCCATAAAAACAACAGCGTTGTAGGTTTCAATGGCGTTAAGACTTCCCACAGTCAGGTCCAAAGATGTGGGGGTCTCTTTAATTGATCTAAACAGTGGCTGATTTATATACCAATATTATTAATGTAAAATAACATTCTCTCCCAGTTTATTATCTAACAATTAAATAATAATAAAAACATTTTCTCACCGCAGCAATACCCCACGTGGCTCAGGATACCGAAGGCTCTGTGGGCGTCATCTGATCCCAAGACCAAGCCAAGCTTCCTTTTTCACCCAGAAACTCGAGACTGGATGTCAGCGAGCTACCGACCTTGGAGGTCAGTCCTGCAGGTGTCTGCCTTTGAGCTCACTTGGTGCCAGGCTAGCAGGGTTTGCTGTAGAGTGATGAGGAGAAATAGTCCCTGATGGTTTTGCCTGCCTAACCTTAACCCTGAGCCAATGCAACACTCCCTCAGGAGTACACAGCGAAGACTGTCTTACTTCACTTAGGCTGCGCTTCTACCTGGTGAGCCACTTGGGGACCCCAGAATCTGGCATTTTTTAAATACAATAAAGACTCACACAGTTAAGTACTCTTTTTTTTATCAATATAAACATTGGTGGTATTTTGATCTGCCACCTTTGAGATCAATTGACTAGACCTCTAGGGGTTAGGGTTAGGATTAGGGTTAGGAGATTAGAATCTGCTGAAAATCTGATCACTATTATCGCTTTATTATAAATCTCATGATCTAATCAGCTGATTGTGTACAACTATTTCTGGCATTTGCTGCTGACCCACGACCAGGCGAAAGACGCCAGAGAGAACATTGGCAGCTACCCCGGTTGATTGAACTGCAAATACACTCACAATTTTATTCTGGCCTATTATTTTTGATAAACCGAAATAACTGTATATTTGACATTTTGCATAAACAGAAGTTTGAGGTATACTCATTAAACCAACTTCAAGTCAATAAGCCATTCTCTTTTTTAATGAAAAAGAGAAGATTTATTTAACCAGCCAAATAAAAAATGGAACACTCAAAGATCGTAACATCTAGATTTATCCAATTCAATTGTGTTGTCACTAAACCTTCACATAAAATTATACTACAATGAATAAAATGCTAAGAAAGACTGCAACACATATTTATCAGGTAAGCACCAAGCTGGAGGTGCTGTGAATGCATGAAAACACAAAGCAAGAGGTTAAAAATAATTTCCTGTTGTCTGTGTGCTTTGTGAATGCTGCTGCATAAAGCATATCTATTAGTAATAAAGTATGAGAAAACTGGGGAGGAAAAAAGTAATTAAATGGTTTAAATCACCATGTTTTTATCCTTGACTTTTTGCTCTGGTTCTATTATGGCAGTTCAATGGGAAATAAATGATGCCACTGTTTATGATTCTTGTGGTTTTGATGCAGTTCACTTCCATTACAAAAGATGTCATCTTTTGGTAATGGGTTGCATGTTAAGTCTTTGTTTTGTTTGGTTTATTGTACACAATTATCTTTGCAATACCTTGGTTATTTTTAACCTTGTCGTAAAATGATTACTGTATGATTCAGGGGAAAGTAACCCCTCTTTACATTTATGAAATATCCATCATGACTGTTACGTATTTATGTTGTACATGGTTTATTAATTTGCAGTTATTTTAAATATTGCTATACCCAGCTACCGTCTGTGTGTCTTTTACTTGCAATGGATTAAAATGAGCAATGTGCTCCAATGTGCTCCTCATTAATATGGTACATAATGCAAATTTAACACTAGAACAGCCAGATTTTCAAACCTAGAACCGTGACGTGGGTCACTTTGACCCAGACATTTTTAAACTGCTTCTTTATGAAGACATACTATCGGATACAACTGAAAAGTAGACTGCAAACAGTGAAAAAATATAATAAAATACACATTTCAAAAGAAACAGGTATGTAGATATACCAGTGTACAGGTGTAAATGGGTATATGTACACACAAAACTATAAAACCAAAATCATTGTTTCTAATACTACATAAAAATAAAATATAACACTACTTCTGGTATGAGGGCTGCATTGTACTCTGTGGAAGAGCGTAAGCGTCTGCCAGCTGACTGTGCCTGCATCCAGGAGCTGTGTTGTAAACACAGACGCAGTTCCATTGAACATTATTGTGTAAACACGTGTAAACTGGTACATACAAACCTGCAAAAGTAATATAAAAAAAGAATACATAAAATATCTTTCATTTTAGGCACATAAGTTGTTATCCTACCTGTCATTTCAGTTTGCTGTATGCATCTGAGTGCAGCTTTCTGTATTCCAATCAAAATGACTACTTTCAAGATTAAATATTTCCTTCTGATATATTCCCAGTTGCATTTGTGGAACAAAACAAAGGATTCTTGTCTCCCAGGTACATTGAAAAAATAAGCAACTAGGATTTCACTGAGTTGGCATCTTGATCCTCAATCATAACAATATCTATCTCGTAGTCAGTCTAAAACAAACAAAAAAAAAAAACATGTGTGCTAGGAGGAGTGGGTGTATCTTGTTGGCTGCATTTACAAAAATAATAGAATATCTTACATTATATATTTTTTAAAAAAGACATGTATTGTAATGCATGGGTCACATTGACCCATGTGGCAGTTCTAGGTAGAACTGTTTATAAATTTATCATTTTTGCGATTCTGGCTATCAAATGCCGTCAGGATGTTTAATTGATATATTTAGAAAAAGTAAAAAATGGACACACACATGACTTACAACGGGTAAAGAGTAATTAACATTTTAAGTGCAAAACTGGTCTCAGTGACCCCCATGGTGGTTCTAGTGTTAACCTCCAAACAGTTTGCACAATGAATGGCACCTTGACCCCAACCTTACAACTGCTGTTCAAGCTTCCTATACTATATGAAAAAGCACAACCATGTCAAAACTACATCTGAAATTTAGCACAAATGGATTTGATTTAAAAACATGTTATAAAAGTAGAATATATTGAATTTGCCCTGCCACACAAGGAATCAAAGATATGCTGCAGCATTTAGCCCTATTCACAAAGGCAAATAATGATAAAAGTATCAGTACTGTATCAGAAAAATCCAAAGCAATGTATTCTTCTTGTGGTTTAGTTTCACTTTGTATTATTTTCTGTTTCAGTTTCACGTCCTGGTTTCTGCTTAAAACACGGAAGTTAGACTCCGAGCTATCGATATGCTTATCCCTTTATCTTTAACAAAAGTAGAATATAGAAGTTTGAAATAATTTATACATACACTTCCATTTTCATAAGTCTTTGAAACGTAATACTTATTCTGGAGACATGTTTGTTGTTGAAAACCAAAATTTTGAATACAGTTATCTTTTTGGAAACACGGAATTGCAGTTGGATCTTAGGATGATGTACAGCGTTTAGAATAGAGCCCCATTCCAGTGAAGGCTCAGAGTTAACTTCATTGCAATGCTTTTCCAGAACAAAAGAGAGCAACAATTAGACAGTGAGATTACATTTTAGAAGTACATTCATTTGAGGCTGGCTTGAGTTAATGATAAGCTTCTATTTACAGTGCTGTAGTGGTTGCAAAAATAGTTAATTGTGGAGACCATTCTAACTACTCTAGTTTTGTTTTTAATACAGTGTTGCATGATGCCAGTCTAAAACAAAGAAAAAACATTTATTGTTAACACCATAATTATTTAAAGATAATTCAGAGCCATTAATGCTCCAGCAGTATTTGGTACTGAGTGTGCTGCCCTCATTACTGCACACTATAGGTCTGAACCCCCACAGGTCTTCACAATGCTCATCAATAGTGACACCTCATGGTAGAAGCAAGAAGGCGTTGAATTCTCCCACAGCAACTACCTGTCATGCTGGTCCACGCATCAGTGGGAAGAGCTAGAAGAACATGTGGAATGTATTTCATGTCTCCCTCCCCCTGTGGCAACTACATTTGTAAGCTAGCATTGTTACAACCCAGAACTGATTACATTCTAATTATAAACTTGTAGCACCAGAGGTCAAGAGCCTGTTGAGTCACATAATGCAGTAGTATTTTTTTTTCAAATTATTGTAATATGTAGTTGCATCTGTCAAGTTGCAGAGCTCCCTGTTAAACTGGGAAATACAATAACATCGGTGTTGTTTTTTTATTGCATCTCCCCTTCGGCTGTTGAAGGCATTAGACTAACTGTTTTGTCTCAAAACCATAAAGGCAGAGGTGGGTATTTACTGAAGGTCATTGAAACCAGTAAAGCCTTTCAGTTTCATATCATTGTTCCAGTGGCATTGCCAAGTAAAAGTCTAGACATGCTCAACATGGATATTAGGGGAAGATTTTATTTGGCTTCACATCACCAGCCAGTCCATGTCAACGTGACTAAAACTAGAGCTAAGCTCATGAAAAGGATTTGGCTCACAGCTGTACGCACATCTTTTACTTGGCAATAATACTTCTGGAGACATTACATCAATCAACTATTCCTCTGTGTATTGCTTATTAACAATACATGACAACATATGGACCTGTTTATTAAGTGCACATAGGATGCATTTTACAAGCTTTATACCGTATGCAGCCAGACTTACTGGAGGTGCCATAACCCACAAACAAAGCTTTTAACTAAATGCACAGCCCTAGAGTAGACAGCAATAAAATGAAATGGGGAATTAAGAATGTATTACATAAAAAGAGGAGGGCAATATCTGCTGTAATACAAACTGGTCAAATTGTCTTTTAAGTTTGTGACTTAAACCCTTTAGCCATTTATATTTTCCAATACTACAGTTTCTGATTTCTGTAGGAAAAAAAGGTGTTTATATATGCAGTATGCAGTACAACATGTAATCACTTTTTAAAACTGTAAATGAGTAGAATAGTTTCATCTCTAACTATATTGGATTAAGATCCACTGAAATGTTAAAGCAGAATCCAAATATCTGAGTGGGTCCTAGTTGCAAAGTAAACACACTTCAGCCTCAGAACCTTGGAAGACTGGGCGGGGCCAACACCAATTATCTTGTACAGTAATTTCAGCATTGCCTCTAGCAATTGTTGCTAAGGGATTTAAAACAACCAGAAATCAATGCAGAAAAAAGAAGCATGAATTTTATTCCCACTCAGTCCTGTGATGTGCATGTAGTTTTAATTTAATGTCATGTTTTCTTTAAATGAATGCATATCTTGGAGTTGGAGGGCACAAGTGCAATTACCATATTGAATTACAAACGTTTTCATAAAACCTTTTCGGATGCATGGCCCGGAGGGGGTGGGGTGGGGTACTGGTATAAAGAAAAAACATGCGTTTACTATTGTACACATGCTTCTGCAATCAGCTGCCATTGACGACCAATGCCATCACAGCCGGAACGCTATATACAGTACATGTTTGATGCAAGCAGCAATGGACTTTCCCTCCTGTAGTGATGTGCACAGTTCATGCACCACCCCACCAACAAAAAGCAAAATTAGTTTTCTCAGGCTGAAGGTTCAATTTAGTTATTTGCACTGTGAAAAGATGAACCTGTGTGAAAAAAACAAAGTGTTTTGGCATATTAACAACCTTATAATTAGATTTGTTAGTGGGATAAAGTACTTGTCCCTTCATCAGTGCAAAGGAGTTTGAATCCACTCCATAGCAGAGTGGGGTTCAGGTGCATTTAAATACCTGTAAATCTTACAAATGCAAATACAAATGCATGCACTTCAGTTGCACCTAAATACAAATGAAAACCCAACTGAGCCCTCACAAAATGCAAATGCATTTGATAACTTTCATATTCAAATGCAAATACTTCTGATGCAGTTGTGTAATGCATGCAAGATTTATGTGACAGATATAACACAATCCATAATTTTAATCTGTCCTGTAAAATGTTTATTAATCTACAGAAAAAAATACTGCTCAATATAAATATAAATATGAATATGCAATTTTAAGGGGCATTTGTGTGATATTAGCACCGGATTATGTGGCACTGTATGGGTACAATCAGACTTTGCTTGTGAAATTAGGTTTGCCTTTGTGTTTCAGACTAACCTCCTCTGAGCAAAAGGTATTGTGGGAACTTGTGAAGGAAACAACAAAAAAGTAAAACATAATAACAATTTGTTAATTTATTTATCATGTTTTACATGCTGTCAACCAGGTCAGCCACCAGCCACCAGGCCACCAGCCACATTACACCATGCACAATTGTTGTTTAACAGGTTGGTTTATTATATAGACTATAACCAGAGAAGTATATGTTATTCTGACTGTGACACACACACACACACACACACACACACACACACACACACACACACACACACACACACACATATATATATATATATATATATATATATATATATATATATATATATATATATATATATATATGCATAGAATAATTTGTTTCGGATGCTGTATGTTGGGTAACTAATATTTGACAGGTCAGGAAGTGTCAGTGCCATAACTCACGGGTATAGTTAGGCATTGAAGTACTCATCTGGTGCACACTGTTTCAACTTTTGAAATGCACAAACAGGCGCCTGGCATTGCTGCCGTGCTTGAACTGGTTGCTGCAGTAAGCAGAGACTGCCTCAATTTGCATTCAACATGTTTTTGGTAGGCGGTTAGCAGAATTGTCCAATGTAATGCTTTTTGCAGGCTAGACAAAAGTAAAATGTTCTTATGAAGCAAAATGCCAGTGACACACTGTAATTAATAAGTAATTCTACAAAAAATACTAGTAAATTGAATTTACCTTACATGTTCACAGTAAGTGTAGGCATGACTGCAATGTAGAGTTTAGGCTGTGTCCCTCACCCTCAGAGACACAGCTCTGTAAAACAACATTTATATAAAGCTAAAACTTCAGTCCTGTTTATTTATTTTATAATAAGGACTTTTTAAAGTTGGGTTTCAACATGCGCATACATGCCAGATAATCAGACATTCAAATAATACATGGATAACACTTTCTATTAAGGTGCTGCTTATTACTGCTTTATAAATATATACTACATGCCTAATAACTATGATATATAGTGTTAACAAAGCATTATAGATGGCTTATAACCATACAATAGCCATAGACCAAATTATGTTTAAACATCCCAAAGTAGAATAGGTAGCTAGAAACAGTCCCCTTTATAAAACTGTATATCTGTGTATGGCTTGTGCATAGTTATAAACCATATATAGTGTTTTAGTAATACTGTATAACACAGTTATTAAGCATATATTATATATTTATAAAACATTTATAAAACACTAATAGGCAGCACCTTAATGTAAAGTGTTATCAATAAAGGCATATACAAAATTTAAGCACTGAGGAATACATGACTTCCAATAGGTATAAAGTAGCTTCTAATTTGCTAGCCGTAGCATTCTACTTTTCAATGTTTGGGCAGCACTAACCAACGCCCAGTGGAACCTTAATTTGTATCAAAATCACAACTGCAGAGCAGTGGTGTTTGGTAAATACACAAGTGGGTAAACACTCATGTTTGGTGGAGTTGAACAGATAGATTGAACAGATAAACATGAACAGATAGATTGTTATTGACTCTCAGCCAACCAGAGCCCCCCATAGTTATTTTTCCTCTCAGGTGCACTTCACGTGAACAGTTACAGACCCTGATGCTGCGCTTCATGTGAACAGTTCTATGAGCCTTCTTTTTGCAGGTTAAGATGAAGGCTACTAGCACCGCCCTGCACGTCCAGTGTGCCTAACAACGAACATTAAGAGAACATAAATAACCAATCACAGAACACTCACACACAATGAACACACAGTCCAGTGACCACGCCCCCCTGCTAGCGCTACAGCTCTGACTGAGAGCTCTCAGCTGTCAGTCTCATGCTCAGCAACACAACACAGATGTTAACTGTTAAAATATCTTGTCTTTAACCCAAGATTTGCACATCACAGAACAGTAGAAATGACGTATATATAAGTGGGTAAAGGCTATTTTGCCCAAATTAAAAGTGGGTAAACACCATTTGCCTGCGTATACCCTCGACTACACCACTGCTGCAGAGGAGATTGTGTTATGCCACACATGTGGTTGTGTTGCAATTTTTTTCTGTTTTATCCAAATTTGGCCCAGTAAGTGTAATGATAGCACCATTACAGCAACCAATGAAGGTTTCATGGTAAAGGCAACAAGATGTCATATTAGACATTACAGTTTATCTTGAGTGTTTGAACCTCTTATTTGTATTTTAATTAAAAAAAAAAAAAAAAAAAAAAAAAAAACCCAGCAAATTATTGGAAATAAAAACATCTGTTAATAAACTGAGGGATTAAAAACATGTTACTTTATATTCTGTGCCACAAATAAATCTCACCCATAAATGAATAACAAATGCGAATATGTTTGTGACTGGCAGAATAGATAATACAAAGGGTATCTGTAGCAGATGAGACTAATTATTAATTCTGCTTGCAAGTATATTTTAACAGCTTCGCTGACATCATCTTCAAGTTAATATTCAGTTGGCAGTACTGCTTAATAATAGGCATTTAACTATGAATTAGCATTTCACTGCCTAACCTTGTGATGTGACTGTCAGAACCTGCTGAAGTGCTGTAATTCACATGCACTACAGGAGGCATGGTATTATCCAAATCCCAGTGGTACTGGAATGAATTGATGAAATGACCGGGAAGGCCTAATTAAAGCTGTTCAGCTCAAATGTATTGATGTATTACATCTATTAGACTCTGGCTCGATAGGTCTGCCCTGTGAGTGCTGCCACAGCCAGGAACACAAACTAAACAAACTGAATAAATAATGTGCAATGCTGAAGGGATAGGAGTAGGGTCCAGACAGCCGGACAGAATGTGACGAGCAAACCACTAGATGTATGAGTCTGTAACCTTATATACAGATTCTATATACCTGAAGTGGCGGAACAAGGCTTCTAGATGCTTCCTCTCAGATCATTGTGGTTGCTCGCTAATCCATACTATTATCTTTGATCCAAGGAAAAGGTGTGGCATCCCTCTTTTCTTTTCTTTTTTTCACTTTTGACAGGATTTGGTGGCCAAGAGCATTTTTGTTTTATGTCATAAGCAATAAAACAGTGTGCCAGTGAAAATCCACAGGCTTGAAAACAATTAATGGATACATCATTTAACACACAAATCTATACATACAAAATGTGTGAATACCAATAACACTTTTCAGTGGAAGGTTGGTGTGCTTATCTACATGTGCTCTACTGACAACCACCAACAGACAGGTAGGTAAACAGCAGCCTACAGCTCCCCACACTACTCTACCTTCCCGACTATTGGATTATAGTGTGTGCTGAGTTTATTGAGGTTTTGACCTAAATGTGCCTTTTTGGTGCAGACTTTTTAAGTTGCTCTGTTAAATGTCCTTGACCTGTGGGAGGTGACTGCTGTATCAGTTTGTGTCAAACTATCTTCAGTCGAGGAAAGGTATCCTATGATGCATCGCTGATCAGAGGGGTATACAAATAAAATCAAAGCTAAACTTTCCTTTCACTAAGTGTTCTAAAAAAGCTATGGTACTTTGTATCATTCCTTTCTCTCTCTCTCTCTCTCTCTCTCTCTCTCTCTCTCTCTCTCTCTCTCTCTCTCTCTCTCTCTCTCTCTCTCTCTCTCTCTCTCTCTCTCTCTCTCTCTCTCTCTCTCTCTCTCTCTCTCTCTCTCTCATTTAACCCTTTCAGTCCTGAATTGTTGAGCTGAAGAAGTATACATGCAAACAGGACAACATTTTTTTTTTTTTTTTTTTTTTTTTTTAAAAACCTGGGAGTTCCCTGAGGTTTCGACGTGATTCCTAAGACTAGGATTGGACTGAAAGGCTTAAAAATGCACAGGATGACTAAATACAAATAAA
Organism: Polyodon spathula; assembly: GCF_017654505.1. Taxonomy (NCBI): domain Eukaryota; kingdom Metazoa; phylum Chordata; class Actinopteri; order Acipenseriformes; family Polyodontidae; genus Polyodon; species Polyodon spathula. Next base: position 47,349,885 of record NC_054542.1, on the reverse strand, counting down.
CTACAGCTGTAAAGTAATTAACCCACTGGATGCTATTGTCCTTATTTGAGGACAGGCTACTTTATAATTGTTTTTAAGCATTTTTAACTGCATCTATCTAGTGTTTTAATTTTCTATTTAACTATATTCTTATGATAATTTTGTTAACCCCAAAAGTTTAAATGCAATGTATCAATTTGCATAAATACAGCTTGTGTCACTTAATGGATTAAGATTGATTGACAGGCCTGTACTCAGTTGTTATAAAAACAAATACAAAATATAAAAGCTTATGACTAAATTACATATCCAAGAAGCATGTTTTGCTATATTTTGGCTTGGAAATATGTGTATAGTTAGCATATTGATGTGTTTTGGAATCTGTACTCTTTCAGCTAGGTTTGAATTCTACATAAAGAAAAAGGCAGAGTTGTTTTTGATATACAGGAGTAGATTTTGTGCTAGTAAAAACCATTTGTTGTTCATTAATAGCAGTAGCACTTCTAACTACTAACATTTTGCCAGCAGGGGGCAATGTGGAGCAAAGTACTATTTTCTGTTAGTGCAGTCCTCAAATAGCAGCCACTTTCTCTTGGAATAATAAACTGCAAGTGAGCTGGGGAGACATGTTTGATATTTTATAATGTTAATACCTGATCAAACAAAACCAATCCCAAGTCAGACTCTGCCATTTCCATTTTTGGGGATGCAGAATATTCCAGGTTGGTCTTTTTTAATTGATCTATAGGCTCAGCTAACTAAGAATGACAATATGGTCAGTGGAATATGACAATAACTATGTTCAACAATCGTATCGTATTAATTGCATCCATTTGTTCTATATATACCCCTCAGCTACCCGTCATTTAGTTTTCCTCCTCCTCCTCCTCCTCCTCCTCCTCCACCATCAAATGCACAGCAGCGCTTTTCACCCTCCCTCATCATCTGAACACAGTGATATTCATCCAAATGGGGGCGGATAGACTGGATGCCCTAGGGAGACAGCAAGAGCCCAATACTTTCATTCAATTGGTGCACGCATTCTGAATGTGCTGATTACAGCTTCATTCGGTTATCAATCCAACTGCTACACTGGCACTTAATCTGCTATTCCTGCTATGTTTCTAATACAACAATTAAACTAACTATTGTCTTGGTGTCTTTTTGTGTTTAGATCTCATCCTCCAGAGCCACACAGCTCAAACTCGAACATTGCAGCTTGGCATTAAGAGGGCTGATGCCTGTCCCAGGGCCAGCAACAGATTTGAATGGCTCTGTTACACAGGAAGCTGAGAGTGGCTGCCATGTTTAGTTGGGGTGGAGTGGAGTGGTATGTTCTTACAGCAATAAAGAACACATTTTAGCTTTAAAAAAAAAAAAAAAAAGCTGTGTCCAGTGATGGGATTTTACTAACGCTTTCTTTAAATTGTCATGTTTTTTGTGTGTGTTCTTTTCAAGATGATAGATTTAATGAATGAATGAATCAATCAAGCTTGGCTGTGGTATTAAGAGGTTCAGGGAAAGCACCACCTTCAACAAGCTACTCTAATGACAGTATCTGACTCTAGCTTCTCAACCTGCATGGCACTCACCTGGACCGTTGTTTCATGCAGCCTTCACCTTGGTAACCTTCCCATCCTCCAGCCAACCAAGCCTTTCCTCAGCCAGGTATTTCATTAATGATGAGGAAAACATGTCAGGGCCAAGAATCCAAGCTTCTTATTTTATCTGACAGTAGTTATGTTTCAGTTCAAATGGTTTAGTAATGATTCTTAAACCCATATTTAATCTCTGTGCCTCTTTGCAGTTTGATTATTGTATTGATGCAATAAAAAGGAGAAAGGAAGTGGATTTGGAGATTTTGTGAAATCAAACAAACAGATATACTGAAAGACTTCCCAAAAAAACATTAAACTGCAGCAAATCTGCATGCAATCCAATTTCACACTCACAATTGCATTGTGAAACGTGTTTCCTCCCAATACTGTTTGAATTACAGTTAAAATATTACACTTGCATAGCAACTATACGATTCTCATTCTTTATCTGTTAAACTAACCCATTCCTTATCATATTTACACAGAAGAACTGACACCAAACAAGGTGGAATAACAATTGTACCACCAGGCTGGAATTCATTATATTCAAGTCCAATAATACAATGGGCTTTGAATATCATCAACCCAATGAGAGAGAACTAAACACCCAATGGAAAACATTTATAAAAATAAATGTCTGTATTTCTACGTCCAGCTTTTCTTTCATTGTAGATTAGTAGCAAGCTGGAATCTTATTATCAGAAAATGAACAACAGTGTTAAATTCTTCAAATGACTATAATCCAGAAGCAGAGCCTGGTTTTATATGGAATAACTAAGTAGCAGCTTCTGGCCCATGATGGAACGCTTATACATGCCCAGCATTAGTAAATGCGAACAAGCAAGTGTACTCTGATCAAACCCTATAGATATCTTTAGATATTTATAGAACGACACAGAAAACTAAATACATTGATAGAAACTAAATAAATATATAGTAATTTGTAAAAAAAAAAATGGAATCTGAAAAATATGCCACACATATAAATCTATAAAAAAATATGTTGACTATAGAAGTATTTAAAGTACAGAACTTTATAAAGTTCTGTCAATACCAACAACAACAACATCAACAACAACATATACATCGATTACCACACCAGACACAAGGTCTTCACTCGCTCTTACTACTAATAAGCAAAAGCAGCCTTTTTCTCCCTGCAATCGTAAAAGATGTGCATGAAATGTGGTCACTGGACAGGAAGCTTTAATATTATTTGTATCTTCCGAAAGAAGCAGAAACATTGCTTGGGGTCTTTTTTTCACTTTCTTTTTTTTGATTAATCTTAAACATTACCGCAAGGCTAAGCTGCTGCAGTGTGTTTTCTCAATGGGTCTGCTTTCCACTACTGTTAGGCACACCAGAGGTCCTGCAACAGTTTTGCTTACAATGTATACCTTTTTCATTTTTGAAAGGTCAGTCGAAATTTAAATAATCCATAATGATAGAACACTAAACAATTTGTATAATATGCCTTTCAACAATTATCACACAGAATGCATTCAAGCAGTTAATCTTCCAGATTTGCAGTGAATGTAATTCACAGCAACAAGCTGCGAACTGCAGTCATAAACTTTAACCGTTTATTGTGTGAGCAAGGCAAATGAGGCCAACAAGAAAGTTTAGAAAAATATTTTATTTCAAATGCAAAACATCAGCTCATTCTGGAAAGAATCGCCTTTGAAATTATTAATCAAAACACATGCCACACATTATACAAATTAGAACAATCTGAAGTGATTTCATAAATCAGTTGTTATCAAAAAAAAATCTAGATAGATCAACAATCAAAAAGTGTGTTCAAAATATAAAAGTGGTTATAAAGCTTAAACAAAGACACATTATTTATTTATGTATATATTGTGAAATTATTTATTTATTTCTATATTGTGAAATGATCTTGTTTCTTGCCTCACCTCACTAAAGGTCTGGAGCACACCAAACAGTTGAGCCCCTGATACTTAAAGAGTGTGTAGCAGGGTTAAAAAAATATGTCCACAAGTGTTTCCACAACTGTCCAAATAACTTACCTGTAATATAGCGTTCCACATCCCCACGTGCTGCTACACCTGTTTAAATAATGTACCTGTAATATAGCGTTCCACATCCCCACGTACTGCTGCTACTGTTCAAATAACGTACCTGTAACATAGCGTTCCACATCCCCACGTGCTGCTGCTACTGTTTAAACAATGTACCTGTAATATAGCGTTCCACATCCCCACGTGCTGCTGCTACTGTTCAAATAACGTACCTGTAATATAGCGTTCCACATCCCCACGTACTGCTGCTACTGTTCAAATAACGTACCTGTAATTTAGCATGACACGTCCCCATGTGTAGCTACACCTGTTCAAATAACGTACCTGTCATTTTTATTTTCATTGTTAACATCCTGAAACCCTTTTACACTTATAACTTTAAAGTCTGTTACAAAGCTCTTTTAAAATGGAATGTGTTATTTAAACAGTTGTAGCAACACGTGGGGAGAACACTATATTGTTCAGAATCCAGTTACTTCCTCTTAAGTAGGATAATCTCAACAGAACCCTCTATACATTTACAGTAGTAACCCTGCTTACATGCTCCCCTGCTAAAAGTCATTATTCAAGGTCATTACATCCATTAGTGGTGAGTGTTCAAACCTACTAAAAATACTGCCACAGAAATAATAAGCCCCAAACTTGCACTAATAATTATACTCCAAGGAGATCCACTTCATTAAAATGGTCATTCTTTTGTTTTCTGTCATGAAGAATGGATTGGGACCAATCAGTACATTTAGAACAGGGCTTGGCAACCTTTTTGTGCAAGATAACAAACTGAATGGGAATTTAGAGCAAGTGGTCTGCAAAAAGACATACAATGTATGTACTTTAAACTGCAACAAAATAATAATAATTGAAATTGATTATTGTACTTACAGTGCGCTTCTTTAATGTGACCTGCTATTGCATCATTTTGCTAATTTCTTTTAAGTCAGATTCATAGCTGGTCAAGCTTACCATCATGCAAGCATTCAGGGTTTATTCTGTTAATCTTTAGCGCAAATTGTTTTTGATGTGATTCACGAGGGAGAATGCCTCTTCGCACTTATAGTTGGAGCCAAGCATTGTTAAGAAAGCAAAACTGCCATTCTACATGGTGCCATATGTAAGTCGGCAGCTTCCAGCTCTACATCTCCGAGTGAGAGGCCCTGGAATCACTGTCAAGTCCATTGCTTCCACACAAGTTTCATGGGGATAAATCATAAACTTGAACAAAGTGCTTTGTCCACAAAAGTCCAGAAAACAAGACTTGAATGATACAACCTGCTGCAGATCTAGATTGTTGCTAGGATCCTCTACCATGGACCTGGTAGCTTTTTCACTCACCAGTAAAGTTCAAGTGTCTACATGTCAGTTTACAGACAGGCTTCAGGGCGAGGCTGGAGGGCTACTTCAAGGTGCTGAAACATTCCATACTATATGTCGGCAATAAAGATATATATTAATTACCATGAAGGGGTTCTGTTGTCAGGAGGCTTAAATGTAATTTTGTGCCTGGATGATAGATTAAAATCATGTCTGAGATGTGGATGGAAGAATACTATTAACCAAACAAATTTTGAGTGACTTTATTCAATTGAGCCAGTAAAACACACCTATAATGATGTTTTATTGGAGATAATACTTATTGTATTAATTATATTAACACAAGTAGACACGCTGACACAAATTGTGGTTAGCTGATGTATCTAAATGTTCTAGGTGTTGATGCAGATATGAAGGCACAACATGGTAATATAGATAAGAATGGCCTTGCACATATATAAGTAAACATTTTCTATAGTATGATGGAACGAGTTTGCAGGAAATGTGGGGAGTGTATTAACTGCTGCAGCTTGTACAAGGAACAGCAAAAGGGGGAATGTTTGTGCAAATGTATTGATATATTGGGTACAATTCCACTGACAGTCGGACTTGCTTTAGTTTGTTCAGTGCCAGGAGATGCTTGGGCTAGAGTCCTGTATCGGGTCAGGTACTCGTGGGCCCGCGGGTCACCCGCAAGAGTGGGTCAGGTTCGGGTCAGAATGCAAACTTTTTCGCAGTTTGTGGTTTGGGTGCGGGTCAAAAAAACAAATCATTTCAGGTCTGAATTTCAATCACCAAAAATGTTTTCTGTCCTTTCAGTGTACTCGTCTGTAACCCTTTTCCAAATAATGTATTGGAAGGTAAAATGTACCAGTATGTCCTGCACTAAAGCAGTGTGCGGTTAGGGAGGAGTCACCTGACTAAGCAGTGTTCTCGCTTGTTTGATACGTCGCAAGATCTTTTTATCATGTCTGCTTGGTGATATTAAAAATGTTTGTGAATGAGGTGTAGCAAAAGATAGCGCAGGGTTAAACCATGTTGCTCGAGAAGTAAATCAGAAGTGTGGAATTTTGGAATCATAGCAAATGAAAATAATAAACATGTGCCTGGATCGGTTGCTTGTAAAACCTGTCATTATGTTTTTGTGAACGACTGGTACATCATCTCTGCGAAAGCACAGATGTAGCTCCCTTTCAACTGGTGGCACGGAAGGAATAGATTGTCGTTTTATACTAAAGTAAGTAGTGATAGTTAATATGTTACAATGTTAAAATATATCCAGACTACTAGAGAAAGATGCCACACTGTATAGCCTATAAAATCTCAATTTGTGGAGAATAGTAGTCTGTGTGTGAATGTGAGAGCGTGAGAGTGAATTGAGGCAGGCAATAGTTAAAGGACAAATACTTGCGGGTTTGGGTCGGGTTGCAGGTCTTATTAAAGCCGGTTGGGTTGGGTTGTGTCGCGGGTAAGAAGACGGTGTTACAGCGGGTTGCGGGTTTGGGTCGGGTCCTGTAGTATCGGGTTCAAGTTGGAAGCGGGTCGTAAAAATCGGAACCGCGCAGGACTCTAGCTTTGGTTGTGTTTTTCTGCTTGCATAGCAGGGTGTTCTTGAACATTCTGTTAAGTGCATATCAGCTGCTTGCATAGCAGGGTGTTCTTGAACATTCTGTTAAGTGCATATCAGCTGCTTGCATAGCAGAGTGTTCTTGAACATTGCTGAGTTCCATGCATGCTTTAACAAGTGTACAGCATCTAACAGAGAAATTATATTTACTCACTGAATTTTCTTACTGATGCTCATTGCTTTTCTCTTTCCATCCATGCTTGCTGTTGCAGTCAGTGCTGTTTTTTCAAACTATAAACCCGACACTGAGTACAAAGCCAAGGTTCAGAACAGGGGTAATTGCTCAGTAACAAGGTGCAAACAGCTGGCTGATCGATCTGTCAAGCTTTTACTACAGTAAAGTGCTGCCTTTTGTATTAAAATCTATGTGAATGGCAAGGTAACAAGGTGAAAACAGCTGATTGTTGGATTACGAGTGATTACTACAGTAATAAGCAGTGCTTTTGTTATTTAAATTTATGTGAATGGCACATAACGAGATCCAAACAGTTGAGTTTGCCTGAAATATACGTCATGCTTAACACAGTATAAATGATGCCTTTGTTATAGTAATCAATGGGAATGGCAAACGCTGTTTGTCTGATATAAACGCCTGCCCGAAATAACCCTGTATGGTGTAAGTGGTGGATACTGTAGTAAGTCTAATATATTTTTAAAATTCTATTATTATTAATATTTGTGTATTTGTGAATGACTTAAGAGACCCGAGAGCCATATTTGGTCACTTGAAGAGCTAGGTACGGCTCACGAGCCATAGATAGCCGACCCCTGATCTAGAATAACCCTGGCACATTATCTTGACCAGTGGCTCAGAAAGTAAAACAAATGCCTTCCGAACAGTTCCCCTGCTTTCGATTGCATCGAAGTGCTTTTCCTCCTACAGGTTGTATTTACATTTCAGTGTAGAAAAAGGTCATGCATGGGCATCAAACTACTTTCATCTGGGCTTTATTATTGAATGGCAATTAGAAAGTATACTCGATATATAATCAGACAGCTCTTAAAACATATTTTATTAAAATGCACCAAACTGAATAAGTATTGTTCAAAAGCTATTGGATATTACAATTTAAAAGATGTACAGTTATGATTCATAGATCATAGGCAGTGGTTTAGTTTGCAGTATAATCAGAGTGATGAAGTCGAGAGGCTTGCAGCTATAAATGACATCTGCAGCGAGTCTGGCTGTTGGCAGATATTTAGAACATATTTGAGGGCTTGGCACCATTTCTCAGAAGATGACATGAATGCACAAAGTTCCGCTGCTGACTGGAAACATTTATTGATGTCATGGAAATCTACAACAAGCTCTTACCATATTGGTTTTCCGAGTGCACTTGTGTGCTGTATTGCCTTTACCTAGTGATATTTAAGTGTAGTATATAAGTGCAACATTCAGAACTTTTCCTGTGTAACAGCCCACTTCTTATTTTTAATATGAAATACAATATTTTGTTTGCTTTTTGCCAGTTAAAGAAATCAGCTAAATGACCATTTTAGTTATAAAATACTGAGTTAAAAATACTTCATTTAAGTTCAGTTGTTGAGTTAAAAAAAATTCATGTCAAATGTATGCTGAAGTTAAGTCATTTGACTCTACCCAAGTTTGGGGTAAAATGAAACAGCCTGTGTGGCCTCTTTCAGAAGGCTAAAAATGATACTAATGTCACCTTTAGCATGCATTAAACAGGAAGTAATAGGGTTCTGAAAAATATAACTCTACTCGTCCCCATGTGTTGCTGCAACTGTTTAAATATAATATCTACTCATATTATTCTTTTCATTGGTAACATCCTGACAACTTTTTACTCTGTAACATTTATCACTTTGCGGTCCTATGTCCGACGAAGTCCGACATTACAATTTCATCAAAATCATCAAAAAGACATAAAGCGCAGGTCTCTAGTTGTTTTTTCTCTGGAAAAAAGCTGATAAAACCTTTCAGTGGCCGAATGAGACTGATAGGAGACGAATGAAGCCAAAAAAAGGGTGTATCTGATAGCCCCATGCACTACAGAGATAACACGGACATTGAGATAACATGGATTAAAGAGATAGGTGCTTCCGCATCCAGCGCTCAAAGAATATCACAGAAATTTGCAGAGCTTTTTGAGATGTTATAGTAATAAAATAATGACTTGAATCGCATTATTCAGGAGTTTTGTGATAAGACGAATGATCAGGAGAGGATTTGTCAGTATGTACGTCTATAAAGAGGTATGTGAAAAATACAGTGAACAAGGGGTAGGGCTTGGCTAGAGATACAGTACTGAGTGTCCTTTTGCGATTCAGTGCCTTTTAAACCTTTTTTACTAAGAAAAAAAATAAATTAACAGCGTGTGAAAATTAACAGCGTGTGAACATAAACAGCGCGTGTGAAAGTAAATTGGACCTGATGTGCCTGACAAGCGCTGAATAAATGGACTGCAAAAGTCTGTTTCAAAGCTCTTTAAAAATGTTCACTCTAGTGCATTGATAGTGTAAGGGTTATTGCCCACATTATCAAACAGGTAACAGCAATAATGATCCACGAAGTGGTACAGAACAGAAAAGCCAGAGTACTTCATGCAATGATTTAAGGACAGATCTCGAACCCTAGTGTGCTAGAGCAGTCATTTTGAAAATACTTTAAAGTTATACGCGTAAAAAGTTGTTAAAAATAAAAATGACAGGTTTAAATAGTTGTAGCAGCATGTGGGGATGTATAACGCTATACTGTTCTGAACCCCGCTACTTATTCTTTAAGGTTAACAATGAAATATACTTAGCGAAATAAATCAATACTTTATTTATTTCATGTCTGTCGTATTTTTCTATGTGTCTGCAGCATCTTTAAAACAATGTTAAAGTATAATTGGCAACATGTTCTTTGAATTTTTCCATGCAGTTAAAGAGAACAACCTAGCTTTTGACATAGTCTCCTGGAATGGATTCATTTAGCTGCCCAGCTCCACTCTGGAGGATAATAAAACTATGAATGCACATAGCTAATTAGCCTGCTAGATGGTGAGTCACTTTCATTTCTGTTTATAAAGATCTAAGGGCCAACGCTAATGTAATAAAATGAAATCATTTTGATCTGGACGTCTGGACGGCATTAGAAATATAATTACTACCAACCAGACATAACATTACCCATATAAATCCTCATCAGAAAAAAATTAATGTGCTCTTTCACCAAGGGAATGTGAGTATTCATATGAATGGATAATCCCAAGTTACTTTCATATTGACAACATCTGTATTTTGGTAGATTATAACAGCAGGTTAGGAGTGCAGTCAGCCACTGACAATTGTTAGTCTAAAGTTATTTTTACTGGTGTATAAAATGAATTATGAGCCTATGAATTAGCACTGAAAGATATTATTCATGGAGGAGTTTGACACTTCTAAGTAATGCTGGCCCCTTTTTCTTGCTTTTGTATTTTCTTCTATTTCCAGACACCTACAGAGGTTATCTGTTTGTATATTTGTAAAGGAAAGTTTTGATTAATGAGGAACTATTAATTTGACATAAGGTTGAGAGGCATGAGAGCAGAAAACATAAGAACATAAGAACATAAGAAAGTTTACAAACGAGAGGAGGCCATTCGGCCCATCTTGCTCGTTTGGTTGTTAGTAGCTTATTGATCCCAAAATCTCATCAAGCAGCTTCTTGAAGGATCCCAGGGTGTCAGCTTCAACAACATTACTGGGGAGTTGATTCCAGACCCTCACAATTCTCTGTGTAAAAAAGTGTCTCCTATTTTCTGTTCTGAATGCCCCTTTTTCTAAACTCCATTTGTGACCCCTGGTCCTTGTTTCTTTTTTCAGGCTGAAAAAGTCCCTTGGGTCGACACTGTCAATACCTTTTAGAATTTTGAATGCTTGAATTAGGTCGCCACGTAGTCTTCTTTGTTCAAGACTGAACAGATTCAATTCTTTTAGCCTGTCTGCATATGACATGCCTTTTAAGCCCGGAATAATTCTGGTCGCTCTTCTTTGCACTCTTTCTAGAGCAGCAATATCTTTTTTATAGCGAGGTGACCAGAACTGAACACAATATTCAAGATGAGGTCTTACTAGTGCATTGTACAGTTTTAACATTACTTCCCTTGATTTAAATTCAACACTTTTCACAATGTATCCGAGCATCTTGTTAGCCTTTTTTATAGCTTCCCCACATTGTCTAGATGAAGACATTTCTGAGTCAACAAAAACTCCTAGGTCTTTTTCATAGATTCCTTCTCCAATTTCAATATCTCCCATATGATGTTTCACAGGTAAGTCTCCACAACTGTGGCATTTCACAAACCCTTTGTATTAAACAAATGAGAGGTGTATTGTCAAATTTCCTACGCCTTTAAAAACAAAAAAAGACATACAAAGACTGGCATGGAAAGCGGCTAATTCCCTACTCACATGATCATCACAATGTAACCTGATTAAAAATGTGATTGTGAATGGTAAACACATGGGTTAAATGTGCATTTAGGTAGTGTGGATAGCTTATAGAATAATATTGATAATGCTACATACCAGTCTTTGTCTTAGTCTTTTTTTTTTACTGGAGCATGAAACTACCAAGTCTTAAAAAACATACTAACATACAAATTAAAAAAATATGAGCTCAAACGGCAGTTTAATGATAGATGCACACATGCATGACATATCTATTGACTGTTTATTAAAATGGAACTAAACTTCAACAAATGGTTAATACCCTTCACTGTTCACAGGCGGAAGCACCGCAGGACATATAGAGAAAAAAAATAAGTTTATTACTGTTAAAACCATAAACACGGCTTACGCCTCAGGTCTTCAGCTCCCCCAGACAGGGCATTCATGGCCAGGAAATGTTCAGCCTGTCAGTCATTATTGTAAACCTGGCCCGGATTTTCAATATCCTCTTTGTCAATGGGTTAATATAGAAGTAAACCCAGCCCAGATTTTCAATATCCTTTTTGTCAATGGGTTAATACAGAAGTAAACCCGGCCCAGATTTTCAATATCCTCTTTGTCAATGGGTTAATACAGAAGTAAACCCAGCCCAGATTTTCAATATCCTTTTTGTCAATGGGTTAATACAGAAGTAAACCCGGCCCAGATTTTCAATATCCTCTTTGTCAATGGGTTAATACAGAAGTAAACCCAGCCCAGATTTTTAATATCCTTTTTGTCAATGGGTTAATATAGAAGTAAACCCGGCCCAGATTTTCAATATCCTCTTTGTCAATGGGTTAATACAGAAGTATACCTGGCCCAGATTTTCAATATCCTTTTTGTCAATGGGTTAATAGAGAAGAAAACCCCGCCCAGATTTTCAATATCCTTTTTGTCAATAGGTAAATACAGGTTAACCAGGCCCGGGTTTTCAATATCCTCTTTGTTAGTGCTGACTGACAGTGTCTGACTACATTACCTTTGTTTTAATACAGAACATGATGTCGAATGATACCTCAGTGGATATTACTTCGGTGCACACAGAGGCATTAGGCTTTGTTAATCAAGCCCTTCGTCTTTTAAACACGCTCAGTATTTCATGTGTCACAACATAATTTCTAGTCGTCTGTTCTCTAACATTTATATTTCTGAAGTAGATTATGCACAGAAACCAAGCCTTGTATTTTAATTGCTCAGACAAATATTTTAAGTAAATAGTAATGTTTATTGCATGTGTCATTCATACTATACATAATAAATATGGGTAACAGTTCATTCTAATAGGCACTTTTTAGCTGAATAATAAATTCCTAACTAACACGTGTAGTGATGTGTTGTTTACAATGACAATGTTCTATAGTGATTTACCCGCTCCTGGTTGTGAGAAGGGCCTAATAGGTTGCTTTAAGAAAGTGAAAACAATTTATTTTGAAGAAAATAATTACCAAACATTACTGTCAATCATGTCCAGTGGTATATCTGGAATAGCTATTGCTCCATTTGGGTAAAGAAAAGATCTTTCCACTTATGCTACTAATGGCCAATGCTCTATACCAAGCTTGGTCGGGGAAAAGATAGAAAATGGAAAATATCATTGGGAAGCTTTCCTTGATGAGGTAAAGAAATGCAACCAAGCCTCTCAATTTTCTCTTTTGTTTTCAGTGCATCAGAGGCTCTCAGGTGACTCTGAAAGCACTCTTGATTTTAAAATGATTTAATAAGACTCAATTCTCAAAATCAGTATAGCCAATGTTGTCCCAAACAACCTTTCTGTGCTGAACAAAAGACAGCACTACCATTTTTTAAACTGACAGCTACCTGCAAACCAAGTCCTTTTGAGGCATCAAGACCATTCATTATCAAAAGTCTGCATTGCTGTAGGTTATGGTTGCTTACCCTAGAAATAGTGTATCCCATATACCCTTCCAATGGATTAAGATATGACAATCGGGCAGTGCAGTCATAACTACAATTCACCAACATGTGTGTGCTGGATTATATCTTGTAATCATCACCTGACAGGGGCTATGAAAAAAGGTCACCAGTGTTTGCGAATGTGATAGGGAGGGAGAAACAAGAATGATGGTGAACTCAAATCAGAACATATCAATCTATATGAAAGAGATTTGGTTGTACCACTCTGTTTGAACTTGAGAAATATTATTTTTAAACAATCCACAGAATACAGTACACTGTATAAAAAACAGTAGAAAGAAAATGTATGTAGCTATGACAGTCTAAATTCCTAGTCTTGGGCAGATGGTATCCAATGAGAAATTGCTTGTTGAGCTTTGCAAACAGCTGTCATTTGAGCACAACCTGTGCTTGTTTTGCTGTTACAAACTAGGGAACTGGCAATACCCATTGGAGTTCCAATATTACATCTTAAAATCTTAATTTAATATTCAAAACAGATGTACAGTGGTGAAAGGGGAAAATAAAAATATTGGGGAAAACTGCTTCAAATGCATTTCATGTTTAAAAGCTAAGCAATATGTTTGCAACAATGTAAACTGAGAAAAAAAAGGAAATACTCTGGAGAGAGTCATGGTCTGGAAACCACTGAAAACAGGTAGAACTACACTCAAGGGGTTTGTGGTGTGCAATTGCCTCCTCACAGTTACTGTCATTGTGAATCAGCACACAGCCCTTGCCCTAAGACGGTGATACATTTTGCTTGTACAAAAGCACTGCCTGAGCACAGGATCCACAGTATTATATATTCTTTTAATACGTAGTGGGGCCTACTTCCTATCAATTTCTATGCTACAGAATGGGTAAAGCATTGTAAAAGATGAACATTCATAGATATCTGAATAAACAACAACAACACAAATGTGAATCAAACATGTGTGTATATATATATATATATATATATATATATATATATATATATATATATATATATATATATATATACACACATACATACACACACACACACACACACACATATATATATATATATATATATATATATATATATATATATATATATATATATATATATATATATCCACTGAAAAAGAGAACAGAAATAGACAAAGACCGTACACCTGCCATGGAATAAGTTTATTATTACTACAAGTTGTCAATTCAAATTCACAAACCTGTACAAAGACAGCGACATGACAACCACATTTCCTAAAACCAATATACTTGGCTGTTTTGATGAGAATGTAAGCACTTCTGTCAGTTGATAAATGTTAGATTGTTGTTTTAAATGTGTCACCTGGTCCATCTCAAACAGGGATCATCTAAAATCCTCAGCAGACCTTCAGCAAGTACTGAGCTTCAGCAGCTTCAGCAGTACTGAGCATGAAGGGCACTGCAACACCATTGACTGGCACTGCAGCTGATTCCACCAGAAGATAAACATGAAAACCATGAGCTACTTGGGGAGGCTAAGCACCTGGAGGTCAGTGCAATAAGTGGGCAGTATCTGTCCTAGGCAAGCAAGACTCAACAGCTGGGCAATAGTTTTGTGGTGACTCATCTCTTGTCCCTTCATTTCCGCATCGTTTAAGCCCAGCCCTGACTATTCTTTGGGATCTGCACCTAATATAAATTAGAACAGATGGAGTAGTACAGTAAGGTTGGTTTTTATTAAATGTTACCCAAAGATGGAAATCATTTTCAGCATTCACAGTTATTATCAACAGACCCAAAACGTATTGGTAAAAGTTGATTTAATTTAACACAAATCTGCCGTCAGGTCGCAAACAGAGATTTTGAATGAATCTTGAAATGCTCCACCCATTGCAAGGAAGTAACCTGGGGGCTGAACACAATTTCCATGATGTAAACGAAAGCCCCCCCCCCCGGGATATTTATTGATCTACCTACTAACTATCTGTAATGGAGAATATTTGTTATTTTTAGGACAACGTTATTACTACTGGACACTGTTTAAATTATTGAAATATTGCCTTGCACCTTTTTTGGTTCTTTTTTAAAGTTTTATTGAAAAAAATGAAATTGAGACACTTCAGCGAGAATCTTTTTTAAAACAGTTGTTACACTGAGCATTGTACACCTCCAGATTGTGAGCTGTTGAATGGCATGGCTGGTATGAATGTCAAGACTCTGCCTCTGGCAAAATTGCTGTTGACTAACTAAAAGAGAATACTCAGTAACTGAGCATGACATTTGGATTCTGCCGTTCCCCTCAAATCTCTTGAACTTGTAGCACAGGGATTTTAATTTCACCTCTTTTATTGTTCCATAAAACAACAGGGAACTATGGATCAGGAATTAGTTAGAGAGAAGACACTTACTGAACAGTTCATTTTGATGCATGGTGTCAGTATGACTTCACAAATCTTCACCATTGTGACAGATTTTAGCACAGTATCTCTCACTGATTGCAAGTCAAAAGATTACATTTTTGCTATCAAATGTTAATAGGTATGGGTGAACGGAATGGTATTTGTAATTTAATACAAAGTTATTCAATAAATTACATTAGAAGACATGGGATTGTCAGATAAAGTCTGGGTCTTATTGATGAGGATATTGAGACGAAAACCAGTGGTTCTCTATCATGGCCAGTCCCAGCTTTTTGGTCCAAGGAATTACATTTTTGTTTTAAACATCCCGTTTTCGAATGCACATAGAACAGATTTACAGTATATGTCCATCATTGCTGTACATTTTTTGTAAAACAAACACTTGGACTGTTACAGGAGACTTGAGGACGAAGGTTGAAAGCCACTGGGCTAAGCAATAATATTTGACACTGTGGCAGAGCAGAACTCTGCCCTTTATAAATTGGCAGGGATGGGGTTAAATTCCCCTACCTGCCTGGGTTGATTGTGTTCAGGTGGCTGGGGTTGATTAGAGTAATTAATGATCAATCAGCACCCAGCCACCTGACATAAAAGGAGGCCTCAGCTTCCCATTAGGGAGAGGAGGGAGCTGAGAAAGCAAGCTGGTGTTTGTGCTTGCTGGGTTTTTTTGGTTTGCTGTTTTGTGGGTTTTTTTGTATTTTCTGATCCAGTGAAGGCATCGCCCAGCCTGGAAACCTTTATTTTTGTAAGTCTTGTTCTGTGTCTTTCTATTTGTGCTTAAATACCTTTGTTTTGGCCCTTGTGCCCTTTTTTTGTGTGTTTATTTATAATAAAAGTATTATTTTTTTGAACTGCAGTCTGTCTCTGGGCCGCTATCCACTCGACAGCCTGTCACAGACACTCTTACTTTTGAGCGATTGTCCCCATGCCAACATTAATTTTTGTACTGGATTGCTTGATTATTTGTATACTTAGTACCGAAGCAATGCATAATATATGCTTGCACATGTGCACATTACTCCCCAAAAAAAGAAAAAAACAACTATAAGGAAGATGTCCCCTGTGCCGGTTTTGTCTAATACAAAATAGCACGGATAAAGTCATGCATCGAGAACTCATGACAAAAAATAAAAGCAACAGACTGCAAAAATACGATTAGGTCTGGCTTTCACTATCAGTCAGAGTGTAATGGGTTCTCCCTTGAGTCTGATGTACTGACATCAGCATAAAACACGTACCTGACCACTTGACTGCAGAGCTAGCTCTGTAGTTGATTGGTAAGACATGGAGCCATAAGGTTCGTGGTTCACATTGAGCACCTGTTTCTCTTTTTAATTCAATGGGTCAGCCCTTATCGGGCACTTTTTAGTGATCTAAATGTAGATTATAATTGTTTCACATATGTAAAATACAGAATAAAGACAAATATTCCTTTTTTTTTTTTTTTAAACTGCTTTGCAAAATGCAGAGATCATTCAAATGTCAATTAGATAACCCCAGGGTCCTGGAGACAGTCCACAAGTCAAGTTGTGTGTGACCTCATGGTTCTCATCTAGTGATTACACTGCTGCTCGATTGCCATCTATTGCTTTTGGGACAGTTCCAAATCAGCAAACAATCATTGAAAAGAGTGTAGGTCCTTACTACTATTAGGAACATAAAGGTAGTCATTAAAGGCTTTAAATTCTTTATTGATCCACTGAGGAGAGGAAAGTTGGGTACAGCTGTCAATCCAAACATCACGCACACACATTTTATCATTCCTTTTTCTGTTCCAGTCTATCTACCAAGTCTAACTTCCCTTGTATTTTTGTTTCATGTGAAAGCTGATGAAAGCATTTAGGTATTACAATACGCAACAGCACTGAGTAACACAGGTCTTTATTTATTTTGAAGGATAATAGAATAAATGAAGACTGCACAAATTATCCATACATTTCAGGATTATATAACTACATTGGATCCTATTCAATCAAATATTCTAGACAATTGCTAAAGAAGTCAACTACAGCCTAGAACAATTTAATAAACATTGAACTGTATTTTATTCATAAGAACTATTTTTGAAAAATGAAGGAATAACTTGAGTTTGTGTATGAAACAACTACAAGGAAAATGCCCCCTTTGCCAGTTTTTTATGGTGTGATTGCTTGTTAGAAGGGGTTTGTGTGAGGACTGGGACAGATTGATAAAGCGACTCTTCCACAGTACAGTATATGGCAGCAATAACACACAACAGGGTGTTCAAATATGGTCCAATATCCACATGCCTAGGCATGTTGCTCATCGCGAGGCAAAGCCAAGCTCCATTAAACAGCCTAGGCCTATGGATTTTGGACCATATATAAACATCCAGGGGTGTGGTGCACCCCCAACCTACTCCACCTATCCCAAAGGGAATTGGATGTCAAGTGAATCATGGAATAGTTTTAAAAGTTCCAAGCTGTGCTGCTATGGTGACATATCTGCACAGAGAGGAACCTTTATTGCCAATGAGATTGCTCCCTCTATTTTTGCCATTTATTATCCCAAATAGAAATATGTAGTTGGGCTTGTGAAAAGGAAAGCACAAGAAGGCTTTTGATCATACACTTTTAGCATCCTATATATTGTGAAAAATATTGGAACATTATCACTTACTGCAGTTGTACTCAAAGCTGTGCATGTGGGCAAAAATGTTCAGGGAAGAATAAAGTTTTGTGTCCACAATACCAACTGACATAATCTGGAAGACTGCAATTCTGATGTAGTAGTGAAATAACTAAAGCCATAGAATATACTCATTAGTGCTCTCAAGCTCTGCTTCTGTACTATTTTACAAATCTGTACCATGGTCAAAGAATTTTAGGAACACTGCATTACTGTAACAAGCCAGTTTTAACGATATCTATAATATGTGTATGTAATTTATAAATAAATAAATAAAAAAGATGCCTGCGGTAATTAGTGTTAACTTGCAAAGCTAAGAATAGCAAAGCTATATGGCTTACAATATTTACCTAAGTTTTCAGAATTGAAATTTAATATTAAGTACATTGAGATGATAACTGTGTCACTTCTTTTACATGTTAACAAACAAAAATATTTTAAAAAATGGATTAAGAAATGTGAATGTACAGCTGTTTGCTATTGTTACAACTTCAAACACTGTATATACCCAAACATGACAGCTTTTCATCATTTTGCCTGCTGTTTCTATTCATATTCAAAGTGGACTATGAAAATGTATCCTTTGCAGATACCCCCTGTCTTTCAAATAATAGCAATTTGTAAAATACAAAATGCAGTCTAATGACATCAGATATTTTGTATTGTTTTTACACATGGGAGGAGTCATATGCAAAAAACACTCATTATCATATAATAGACGTAACGCCCCCCCCCCCCCCCCCACAGTCAACATGACACGACCATCATGACAGTAAAAATAGACATAATGATGAGCAGATGTGTCAGCTGCACCACGAGCACAGTGTGTGCTTTTCACTAACTCTACTGTGCAGAATTGTTTTTTTTTTTTCTATGGGTAAATATCGGGACTTTCTTCCTATGCATCGGGACTCTGGACATTTGCTAGGAAATCGGGACTGTCCGAACCATATAGGGACTGTTGCCATGTATGATATTTTATATAAAATATAAAGATTGATTGATCCATCCATGAAGTCTAGTAATGAAAAGTACAAAAGCATTTGGATTCGCTTACACTAAGTACAAAGATATTAATGACAAGGAGAAAAAAACCATTACTCTCAACCGCAATCTGAACATTAAATAAGCTCAATTGCGTTGGCAACTTGTCTGACAAAAAACAGAAAGAAATATCCTTGAGTTTAAGCAGTGGGACAGGCAAACTATCTGACAAGAAACAGAAAGAAATATCCTTGAGTTTAGGTAATGTCTCCCTGTTGAAAGTGTGTGGTGAAAACTGGCCTTCATAAACCATTTTTCTTTAAATATTTGAACAGTTTTTGAGAGAATCGTTCTCTTTGAGAAGATGTATAGCACTTGCCTATCTAGAACTGTAGTTGAGATCAAGGCTGTATTTGTCATTTAATTACTATTTTAAAAAGAGCTGCACCCACCTATGCGAAACTAGGCCTCATCTCATCACAATCTAAAGATCACTGGTATGTCACCCAATACATTCTTCAGTTTTAATCTATCTATCCCATTTAGCCTTGGTGCTGAGGTTTCCTAATTTGTGCTCATACTCTTTATTGCTTCACACAACCCTAACAAGTATCCTATTACCAGTACATTATCCTCAGCCACGGTTATTTTCATGAGCTGTGTCCAACAAAGACCTCTACTACCCTGAACACAGCCATATCTTCTCTAAGCTTAAACCCAATTATACAGCAGTACTAACCCGCCCTATACACAGTATGTTCAAATGATACTGCATTCCTCTCCCTATATCTCTAGTTTTCAGTTTCTTCAAAATATTTTAGGTGTTCAGGTCTTGTGCAAAATGTTTGGTATTAGGATAGGAGTGGGAGTTGCACAGCACTCTCTGAAATGATTTTGAAATGTTAGTGTATGAAACAGTTATATAATTAAGTGATAGAGCCCACATCGAGAGGGCTCTATTGCTACTATAAAATGATTTATTTCTTTATTTTCATTTTAATAAAATCTTTTAAACTTTATTTAGCTTGAACTTCTGATATTATGCCAGGTAACGTTCCACTAAAGAAAATAGTCCCTAACATAATTAGAATAGAAAAAGACATACACGTAGAGAAAAGATTATTATTATTATTATTATTATTATTATTATTATTATTATTATTATTATTATTATTAATAATGCTAACATATTTATTTATTGGGATCTTACTCTTTCTTATTATAATTTATCTGGGCATGTACAATTGTTGAATAGTCTGTGCAGTATTGAGTCAGACTTGAAACTTGTTGTTGGAGGCGGGGCGTCATTCAAGCAGGCAGGGAGGGGATTGGCTGGTGCGGAAAGAACTGAAACAGGGTTGGGAGTTTGACTGGCTGGTTTTGAGGGAGGGTGTTGTTTGGATTCAGCCAATGACAGAATTGTGGACCAATCATTTCTTCTCTGTTGATTTGCTGTCCAGTAGCTGGGAATTGAGCCTTCATTACGATGTCCTGTCACAGACATGATTTCCCTTGTCTCTAGACCAGATTCAGAAAGTACGTTTAAATAGCTTTTTTATGTCATCAGATTATCTGTAGATTAGAATGTTAAGGGAAAAAAGTATTTATACTCAGATTGATTTTAAAATGTAATTCACAGTTAAGCACGTCAATGTTCCAGTGGGTATCTATGCAAAATAGAAGACCTCTAGAACTGGAAGCTGATTGGCTGTTCGCACTCAATTGTTTTCTAATTCATTCTAACCCCTGAATCATTATGACCTGTTTACTGCTGCTTTACAACACAACTGATGCACTAAAGCTCTATGCTTAGATCCACTTGTCAACAGGACATGAATGTTTCTTTAACACAATGTAATTTTTTCTTTGCTAAAACAGTAAGAAACAAATAAAACATAACGATGAACTGCTCTTTTCAGTCAGAATGGACTGTGATGTGCCCATTAGTAAAGAGTAGAGACTTAACATTAGCTTAAACACAAGGCTTCAAACAGAAAAATCTAACAGCATACAAAACATTATGCATTTGAACAAAATAACCAGATGATGTGACAGAAGAAATCTCGCAAGGAATTGAACAGAACATTATTGCTGTGGTTGGATACAGTTTGAAGTTTCTTTTTGGTTTTGCAATATATGATAAAGGACACACACTACAAACTGCTTGGTCTACAATCCTGTACTGTTTGGCTATTCAAGCTGGTCTTTCATTTGATCCATTGTAGATATACAGGTTGTTGGAATGGAGTGTTTAACACATCCACACAGGAGAACAGGGAATTCATGCTATTAACTGCAATAACATCCCTTGTCACTAAGTTATTGTAGGCTGCAGAGTATTCCAGTGTTTTCCATCAAAGCTGGTAAGCCAGTGGTCTCTGTGGCCGACAGGGTGATAAGACATGCTGGGCCTGGCCTTCTTGATTGAGTACCATTAGCTGTCGTTGTTGATTTACAGCTAATCATTTAAAATGAACTGAGTTAAATCTATTAAGCACATGTCTTCTGAATTTTTGTTTAATTGTTTATTTATACTATTAAAATCCCAGAAAACTGATGCATCCAATTAAGCTTGCCGATGCAATAGCTGATACAATTATCATTTAAAGGGGTCATCATCTATGTTTTCCAAATTTTTACTTTCAACCTTTTTATTTACTATGTCTTGAAACAATTTCATTAAAAATAAATGTAAAAAAAAAAAGTTTTAACCACTGAACCTTACTTATAAAAAGATAAAAACAGACACACAGAAATCTAGCAATATATAATTATGCAAAACACACACAAACAGATAGTGAACATACAGTATTAAAAGAACATTTTCCAAAAATATATCTTGTATAGTTTGCTTTTAACAGCCTAAAAGTTTCAAATGGTTTGATACAAAAATGGCAGTACTAAAGAACTGAAAAAAAGACCTCCGTCTATCAGGGGCAGCAAAATCAAATCAGTAATGGTATATCTTTACAACCCCATTCTGCATACACTGTCCTTTTGGCCTTTCCAAGCTAAGATTGATAGAACGATTCCAGTTTGTGCTGGTCCAGAAGTGGGGTTTCTGATGTGCAGTAGGGTCCATTAGACTGCTTACAATCTTTTGGCTTAAAAACTGGTCAGCCATCAATTGACATTTGTTGCTGGTCAGAACAACCTGGCTTAAATTCATATCCTTGCTCCTCTCCTCGTACGAGATAAAAATCAAATATTGCACACCTACAATACATAGTGGACAAAGTGCAAAAAAGACCATTAACCTTTACTGCATATTTGTGTAGAAATATAAGTTGTTTGTTTGTGCAGGTTGTCTTTCACATGTTCATATTTTATATTACATATTTATTAAGACATTTTTGACATATAAATTACAGTGCTCTGCAGTAAATTCAGTTTTTAGCCTTGAGTAGAGCTCAAAGACAACTTTCCATGTAGTCTTGATTCTTTGTTTATTATTATTCTTTGGTTAATTTAGGCACAGATATTGCTGATAATGACAATGCATGTGTAAACACTGCAACTCTACATGATGTGGTTATGATACTAACAAACAAAATACATGTTTTAAGAAATAAACTAATTAGTTAAATACCTTTACTGATCATAATGTGATGTCTTAAAATACCAAACTCCCATCGAAATCTGACATTTCAGAAGAAAGAGATTTGTACACCATCTTTCTAAAGAATATTCTTCTTCTTCACACTTGTTCTGCACTAGA
Source organism: Polyodon spathula (assembly GCF_017654505.1). Classification (NCBI taxonomy): domain Eukaryota; kingdom Metazoa; phylum Chordata; class Actinopteri; order Acipenseriformes; family Polyodontidae; genus Polyodon; species Polyodon spathula. Next base: position 47,327,266 of record NC_054542.1, on the reverse strand, counting down.
TTGGTACTAGATCTAAATATGCTTTAACATTTGAAGCCTGAACCCTTTTATTTTTGAATAAGTGATCTGATTAGAAAGGTTTTTAATCTGAACACAAAGAAGAACTCATAAGTGTCCAAGATTACAAACAGATCAGAATTGCACTCTGCAAATCTAATATATTCACACTGGCAAGGAGTTTAAAATTACCACATTTAAAAGTACAGTTTTTTTTAAAAAGCATTTATTTACCCAGGAGAACCTTACTTTCAGTACATCTTGAGCGTTCCAGAAAATAGACTAGTCAGGTCCATTTGCATGAATACAATGTTTCAAAACACTCTCAATAAAAGTTACACAACTGTAATTCTAGAAAGAAGTATAAATCATTTCAATACAAAAATAATATCCTTCCTCGGCAACTGCACTGTTTGAAAAACCTCTCTGGCATCCTTCGTTTTACAAAAAACTAAATGATAATAAAACTAAATACATTCCAGTCTTATATTAATTAAATAGAGAGTGCTTCCAGTGCTTACACGTATTCATTAATGCTGCTCCTACTACTCCCAACTACTGTGTCTAACTAACTGCAAATTTATAAACATCGTTCAATAAGCACAACACATTTGTCCATAAATCCAGCCCCTCAGCTATTTTAGAATTTGTCCAAGTATGCTTATACTGTTTGTTGCTGAATGTATACCCCTATGACCGAGATTATCTTTGAAATTGGCAGAGGCTCTAACTTCACATGCTTTGCAATAAAAAAACCTGCAATGAGATATCTAATGCTCTTAGCAGCATACGAAGAAGTTGTTTTTCATATACTGAAGGGGAGATAATAAAACAAGCAATATATGAGATCTGATCTGAGGGAGAAAAAAAAAATAAGCAGAATTATACTAATCCCTGAAAAGCTTTCACATAATCAGTTTAATTTTAGTCTTTCTTTGAGAGTGCAAAAAGCAAGTGTTTCTAGGATTCTTCACAACAGAATTCAGTTATTTGTTAATACCTTCATGTTTTTCAATCAAGTATATTACGTATCTATGAAATCCATTTGGCACAGTTGAATAAATTGCTGAACATGCTTCTTTATGTTTTTGGTTGTTTCAGATCTTTACCATAATGCATATTTATCTCGATTTGTTTCATTTTGTGGGAGTAAATCCTATTTAATAATCCTTTCAACAAACAGCACATCTTCAATACAATCCTACCAAAACCTAGTCCCAGGGGACAGCTCATACTACTTCTCCCTTGCTTCATAATGAAATGTGTCAGGATGAAAAAATCAAGTAGCCGCACATCTTCACATGGAATGATAATGTAGATGAGTTAGGGTTAATATTATTTTCTCTGCACAGGAGTCATACGATCAAGGCGAAAGGGCACTACATCATGTTGAGATGGATGAGGTGGATTTCCCTTCTTTCTTTAGTGCTTCTAGAACCTTGCTTGTTTCTATCTTGTGTATCTATTCTGATTCACAAAAATACCATTTCTGATGCACAAAAAGACCCATTCTGATGCACAAAGAAATGGGACACACACGTTCCCCCAGATCTCCAAAGAGCTTGCTTTCTTTGATTTCTGAGTAATGTCCCTGCATATTTATGTAGTGCATCCATAGGCAGATTTTTTGGAAAATCTTTGATGGACATGCACAGACATGATTTAAAATATGTAGTCATTAAATCTTCCGATAAGCACTTTATAATGTAATTATATTAATCATTTTAGTAATAATCAAGCGAAAATATAGACAAATTGTGAGATTGAAATAATATCAAATTAAAAAGGATGAAGAAACTATTTGTATATCTTTGGTTCCACATCTGCTGGGACTGATCAGTGTTCCCCAACAAACAGTGGGGATAGGAAGGTATAAGCGACACAGAATTGTGTACTTTGCCATACACTTGAATAGTTTCTTTAGTTCTTTTTTTTCTAGTCCAAGTGTTGTCTGTCATTATTTGTGATTTACCCAGCTTCTTGATTTATAGATTTATTGAAGCTTTCGTGTGTGCAGTTAATTGTCATGGCTGGATCCAATGAAATGTAACACGATTTGTTTCATACCCAAAAAAGGCACAACTCCGTGTTTGGGAGATCCTACAGAATTAAACAGTAAGGCATGAGAGGGCATGGGTTGTGCTGGATATTGTCAATTCTTAGTGCATTGTTAAGTGCAACTCTATATTTTCTAAAGATTTATTAACATTTTGAGGTATAACCATAGAAAATAGTTCCTATGAACTAAAAATAATATTCAGGTAAAATAATTTCAATTTTGTTTTGTTTTTTATTTCAGTAAATGCAATATATTTAGTTCATTTTTCTGACTTTAAATAACTATAATAAAAACATTGCTTAGATGTGTTTCAGTTCCTTTTTCTGACTTTAAATAACTATAAAAAAAATAAAAATAAAAAACTTGCTTAGTTGTGTTTTAGTTCACTTGGCTATATAGATGTTCATTTGAATGTTGCCGCTAACTGCACATTATTAAAGTAAATGTCAACTGCTACAGAAGGAAGCATTGAAGTGATGGAAGAGGTTTTGCTTTCATTTAATCTTGTTTGTTTATTTGGCGATGGTATGGAGTGTTCCCCTGACGAGATGTTGCTCCAGTGCTTTTTATTATCTAGCCAGGCATACTTCTCTCACTTGCAATCCAGCGTTGGACAGTTTCTGTATTGAGGTAATACTGTGATGCTATAATTAGTGTATATCTGTGAGGTGCCTGCCTTCCTGTATATTCTAGGGAACATTGTTGCTAGGTAATTCACTCCCATTAGCTCCACCATAACAAACAACGCTAGAGTTTAAGGTGCTTTGTGTTGCTTTGTTGGGATGAAAATAAAAGGCAGGCAGATTTTCTGGAAGTTTTAATGCTACTGGCCACAAGTAGTTTCCGGGCTCTTCAAACATGAATCTGCAGAGAGATTCTTTGTTCCATTTGCAGGGATGTGTTATGTTTTTTTTTGTGCTTTCATTTAAGGCCATGGCGGCCTACTTAGCTCTGTTTTCATTTGTTTGTATAATAAAAGAGTTAGCTTTTAGTTGTGTTTCCTTCCTTTCCTCTGTAGCTGTGTCAGGGGTTAGGGCATCACAATAATTTGAATGTCTCTTTCCGTAATTGTGAGGTGATGTTGTGTTTTATCCTGGCCTACTCATCTCAGTTTTTTAATTGTACCCACAAACACATTATCTGAAGTTCAGTGTCCCTCATTAATCTCCAGGATAAACTTAGCCGGGCCATGAATTTGTCTGTTTAATCAATCATGGAGCCCAACATAAGAACTTATATCGTATTGCTCGCCTTTACAATTTCTGACTGTGCCATAGAAATAGCTAAGGATATTATTTAACTGTTCTTTTGTAATTAAAGTAAAATTGTGTATGTTTTTCAGAAAGCCAGTCATTGAAACATTTAACAGCCAGATTTGTTTGTTTTGTGGTATTAATTTCATTTCCGGTTTTTACTAGCACGTCAATGTTACATTTTTGTACCTTAGCGTGATGGGTCTTTTCTTCAGTGGGAGAGCTGCTTTTATGAATTGATGCAGCTTTGTTTTGTAAACGTTTATCAATTGTCATGGGTGCAAACAGTTCAAAAGTGATGTCTTCAGTATCTTCCATTACAGCAGGTGTTTTGACGGGTGTGGCACACTGATACATGATTAGCACGGGTGCAGTGCTTTGCCTTTGTTCTTAAGTAGTTCCTAATCATGACATTGTGCTGGATATTGTAATGGCTTGGAACACTGATGGACAATCAGTATGCAGCATTGTAACACACTGTTTTATAATGTCTAATATCTCCCTGTTCAGCATGGTCTTTCAAAGATCTTGTAATCTTACCCTCCTACTTTCCTTTAGATCTAAGAACTTACTACATTATTTGTCTAGGGCTTGTATGGTATCATGGATTTTGTACTAGATCTGGGACAGTGAAGGAGACAGTGATTCTACATTTGTGAACTGTAAAAAAAGGAAAATCCATTAGTAGCAAGTCTAGAATGGCCTTTCATGTAATAGAAAAGCTGCAAGAAATACTGACAGTGATAAATGTTATATTTAACATCTAAAAGGCAGAAAATACCAAGCTGAGTATTTCATGGGTGAAGGTAGCTCATTTTAAAGAATTAATTATGATATACCATATGTAGGACCATGACTAAATAAAGCAAGTCAAAGTCCTAAATATATGAATACAACCAAATTAAATAACTTCAACAGACATACAACACTAAATACAAGAATTACCTAAAATAATAACTACATATTACATGCAATTACTGGAAATGTGTGTTGTTAAGTAAATAAATGAACAGACATTATTAACTATTGGATTCAATCTTTTTAAGGCACGGATATCCTTATTGCAGCTTTATAAAATCAGAGAAACAAAAGAAATAACAACTTTATTAGAGATAACTAAAGATTTGTTTTACCATGTTATGAAGTGTTTGCATTAAAACAAATTGTTACAAAACAGTACTGGTACCTTAAATGTTGTTTTAGGGGTGTGACAGAGGCAAAATAATTCTTGGTGATATATCTCTCTCCTGACCTGGGAGGGCCCTGTGTAAAGGGAACAGAGTGCCCTGGACTGGTTGGCCAGACAATTCATTCCCAGGGTTAGGTGGAAGTTGGTCATCTAGGAAGGGGGTTGAGCTCCTGTACACTAAATCATCGACCTGGAAGGGAAATGATGTGGCAGCCGTGGATTGGAGGAGCTGTTGCACTCGTTAACCAAGCGGTTAACAAGTGTTTGTGTTTAGTGTTACATATTAGAAAATGTGACTGTTTATTATTTCGGGACCAAACCCATGAATTACAATAAACCACTACACATTGCTGTATTGCTTCTCATTATCATATTATTTATTCTTTACTGTTTGGTCATCAGACCAATTGGATTGTAAAAATAAACATCATTGCACCTGGATTATTGTTGTGTGTCCATTCCTTAATCACTACTGCATTACCGGCACCTGCACACTGTTAACCAGTTTGCCACAAGGGGTAATGGTGCCATCATTTAAATATAATCTTATGGTACGAAATGCAATAATAATAATAATAATAATAATAATAATAATAATAATAATAATAATAATAAGCAATAAACTACACCAAACTGTGCATAATAAGCCTGTAATCATATCGACTGCTTCTGGTGGCAAGATAAATGATGAAACCGAACGTCGAGTATTTATGTCACCAGAAGCCCGAGATATGATTCCAGGCCTTTTATTGCAAGAATGTAAACAATGCAACAAAGCTTCAGGATGGATCAGAATTGACCAAAGCTGTCCAAAAATCTGTACTGAAATCCGGGATGACAGGAAAGAAAGAGCACAACAACGTCCAATACATCTCTCAGATATTGATATATCTTACATAACCGTGATGCTGACTCTTTAAAGTCATCTAAAACTTCACATTTCTCAATTCTGAAAGTATGGTTGTCATAGGGAAAAAGTAGATTGGGGAAAAAGTAGATCATGCAAGCGCAGTGAGGTAAAAGGAAGGCGCGGCAGCTATTTGATTAAAGGGGAGTGTGGCAGGCTGGTAAGTGGATAGATGCCCAGAGACAGACTGCAGTTCAAAAAATATATACTTATTATAAATAAACACAAAATAAAAAGGCACAAGGGCAAAAATAATGATGTTTAAAACATAAATAACCAAACAAAAAGCAAAACTTACAAAAATAAAGATTTTCAGGCTGGGCAATGCCTTCACTGGATTTAAAAAATTTTAGACAACCAAACAAAACCAACCTGCTTCCTCAGCTCCCTCTTCCTCAATGAGAAGCAGATGCCTCCTTTTATGTCAGGTGGCTGATTGATCGTTAATTAAACTCAACCCCAGCCACCTGAACATAATAAACTCAGGCAGGTAGGGGAAATTAACCCCATCCCTGCCAATTTAAAAAAGGGCAGAGCTTTGCTCTGCCACACACCTCCCCCCATGTACAACGTACACCAGCCGCAATCGGCCAACTCCCCCCTTCCCCCCTCCCCCAAGAGTCCAATTATGTCCCTTGGGTGGGCTGTTATGGTGGGTGGTGGTGGGCGGGGTTGATGTCGGAGCCCCCAAGCCTTCTTTGGTTGAGGGGGCCCTGGACCCTCTGGTGGCGGAGGCGGCGACGGCGGCCCGGCTCCCTCTGGTGGCGGAGGAGGCGACGGACCCTCGGGAGGCGAAGGCAGCAGCGGACCCTCGGGAGTCCTAAAAAACAAAAAGTAGACACCAGCAGCCCCAGGTGATGTGGAGCAGCAGGCAACCCCAGGCAATCCAAATATGTCACCCCTGAGCAGAGCGGGCGTGGCATCCCTAAGCGGTGCAAGGCAGGCATCCTTGAGCCATAGCTCCTCCCCTCTGGGCTCTGAGAGCGGCGGCTCCTCCCCTCTGGGCTCTGAGAGCGGCAGCTCCTCCCCTCTGGGCTCTGAAAGCAGCAGCTCCTCCCCTCTGGGCTATGAGAGCGGCGGCTCCTCCCTCTCGGGCTCTGGGGATGGCGGCTCCTCCTCCCTCTCGGGCTCTGGGGACGACAGCAGATCCTCCTCCCTCTCTGGCTCTGGGAGCGGCGGATCCTCTCTCTCGGGCTCTGGGGACGGCAGCTCCACCTCCCTCTCTGGCTCTGGGGACGGCAGCTCCTAACCCCTCTCTGGCTCTGGGGACGACGGCAGCTCCTCACCCCTCTCTGGCTCTGGGAGCGGTGGCTCACCCCTCTTTATTGGAGTGACCGGGGCATCTCCCATGTCTACTGCCAGGTAATTAACTACCATGAGGGCAACCTCTGGGAAGGACGCCAGGTGGTGTTGTTCCTCCCACTGTTCCCACCTCCCCCATCTCGACGCCACAGCGTGTTGATAACTATGGGGAGATCGTGGACGAGGTCTGCCTCAGGGTGCATCAACCAGTCCCAGATCTCCTGGGATGGTGGTGAAGGTGGTGGTGCCGGAGGTAGTGGGGTGGCCCCTGATGCCCGGGGTGAACACGACACCTCTTCCTGGGCCTGGTTGTAGGGGAATCCTGCCCAGTTGTGGCCGTCCTCCTCACACCGGCCACACCAGTTTGCCAGTGGCACGTCTGGGCAGGACCGCCAACGATGGTCCTCCTTCCCGCACCAGGAACACCAGGGGAAGAGGCTGGCCGGGTCCTCCAGCAGTGGCTGCAGCAGTTTACATTTCTTCAGCTGCTGCTGCTTTTCCTGCCTTTGCCACTGTCTGCTCTTCTTTCCCTTTTTTTTTTTTTTTCAAAAAAGTTATCCCAAAAATTCCAAAAAAATAAATAAAATACTGCTCTGAGCCTCTAGGTGGCACTATCCCACTTCTCACACCAAATGTGGCAGGCTGGCAAGTGGATAGAGGCCCAGAGAAACACTACAGTTAAAAAAAAAAATACTTTTATTATAAATAAACACAAAATAAAAAGGCACAAGGGCAAAAATAATGATGTTTAAACACAAATAACCAAACAAAAAGCAAAACTTACAAAAATAAAGATTTCCAGGCTGGGCAATGCCTTCACTGGATTAGAAAAATTTAGACAACCAAACAAAACCAACCTGCTTCCTCAGCTCCCTTCTCCTCAATGAAACGCAGAGGCCTCCTTTTATGTCAGGTGGCTGGGCGCTGATTGATCATTAATTAAACTAATCATCTAATCAACTAATCAACCCCAGCCACCTGAACATAATAAACCCAGGCAGGTAGGGGAAATTAACCCCATCCCTGCCAATTTAAAAAGAGGCAGGGCTTTGCTCTGCCACAGGGAGGTTAACTGCACTCAACATTTACTGTCTGATCATTTTATTTGCCAGATCGTATGGTAATGCGTTCATATTTTATTTATTTATTTATTTTCTGTCTGTAAAATATGTGTGATGCAAAGTTTTCTGTTATGTCTTTATACTTGGACTAAAGTGTTAAACGTTTGACAACTTTTTCTGCCGGTGTGTATTTAAAAATATCGTTGCTAGTTAGATGTAGAGTGTAGTTGATGTGTGATGGCTAAGATTTATTTACTGTATATTATTAAAACGCTTTACACGTCAAAATGTTGTCAATCTTTAATCAAAAAATTAAAATGTTTTAGTAATATATTCTAATGGCATACAATCATACAGTATTATTAGTGTTGCTTATATTACTTTGTCAGTAGGCCTAGCAGTAAATTATGTATTTATTGTTAATGTATATTACAGCATTCTGTTATCTATCGTTATACTGTCAAATACATCCACAAAATTCATTTAAAAGTATTTATTTTTTGTTAATATATCCAATCTACTTATTCCCTGGGCTCAATCTACTAATTCCCCAGATGTAGCACTAGTACAGCGATCTATGCGTAAGCCTTAGAAACAGTGGAATCTCCCCTTTAAATTCTAGACTGCGATCCACTTTTTCACGGTGTACTTTTTCCCCAGGACACCGGTAGTTTTGTAAGAGAGGCATCAATGAAGATTTCAGTGTTTGCAGAGAGATTTGGATTTGAGGGAATATCTACGGTTAAATATACCACAACCATATTGTCTTGGAACATATTTTGTGTGAACGAAATGCTGATCAATACTTTGTTATTGTTGTGATAAGAGCAAGGGAATACCAAAGCCACATAATAAGTAACATGAATTAGAGGGCTGTTCAAGTCTAGAGGGTGTATCCTACATGCTAAAATTCGTATTTGTACACATTTGTACCTATTAATGCTTAGTGCCCAGGTGCTACCTAAAATGTTAGAGTATGTCATGGGAACCGGCTGAGATCTTCATCTTAAACTTAGTCCTTTAATCACAGAGTGGCGTAATCAGTGGACCCCATAAGTGATGCCACAGGGGCTAGGTTTCTGACTCCTGTAATGTGTTATTAATATCCTTTGCTAGAGATAAGGATGTTACTTTCTTACTTTGGTATAGAGGTCCAAGAAAATAACCTCTTCACAGGTCGGACACCCAGAATAGCTTTGGAAAAAGTTCTAGAACAGCTAGCCTTTCCATGACCTGTCACATACGAACAACATCACACTGGTGAGCAAATCCTATCAACATGAAAATAAAATAGCTCTTGTTGCTTATAATGATCTGTGACAGAAATACAATGAGTTCTGGTGATAAATCTTCCTCCCGACCTATGAGGGCACTAAAGAACGAGAGGAGAAGTATCTGGAAGGGCTGGCCTGACAGTTCATTTCTGGGACCGGGAAGAGGATCAGCCTGGAAAGAAGCGAGACTCTATTGTAAGACCGTATTGACTTGAAAGGTAAACGAGGGGCAGCTGCAAGTAATAGGGCACCTGCAACCGTTTACCTAGATATCGTACGGAATTACATATAGGGGCCAGGGTAACGCTGATCTTTTCCTTCGTTTGGGTAAATGTTTGGAGAGAGAAGGATCGAGAGTAGAACGCTCAGTAATTAAATGAGAAATACGTGTTGTGTGTGTGTATTGTTAGCTGTCTGTGTTTTTGTCACTGTAGACAGTTAAAGCACTTCTCCGGAGCTGTCGGAAAAAAGGGTCAGCACTATCCAGAGCACCACTACACTCCACACAAACCTGCTTCTGCACCGAGCACCTGCACGCCTGCACGCACCCAGGACTGGTTACCGCGTCTTGTGTTTTTGTTTGGGACTGTGCCCAGTTTTTGTTATCCCCACACTTTACACATTGTTGTGTATAGCTGGGGATTTATTATTTAATGGTCACCAGACCTGGATTACCAATTAAAGCACCTTGTTCACTGAAATACCATTGTCTGTTCATCAATCCTGCACCGCATCACCACTACACCTGTTCCCCTTACCAACAACTTTGCCACATGATCTCATTGAAAAACAAGGGTGAACTAAAAGATAATGAGAATCTGGTGTTCAGAGGCACATGACTGAGGCTTAAAGACAAATGAATCTGTCGTTGGTGCTGAATGAAATAACGTGGATAGGGCTAAATGCATAACATTTGCAATCCGAGTGGTGAAATAAATTATATTTATGTAGTTATTGATACTTAGGCCGACATGAAAATGTGAGAACACAGTACATCTTTAATACCCGCACTGTATATAGACTGTACCTGTAAAATACTGAAAACAGGCTGGAATTCCAAAGACACTTAACCAACAGGTAACAGTTAAAGTTCAACTGTACAACTGTGGAGGGGTGAGACTGGTCGTAGAGACTTCTCATTACAGATAAAAGCATAGTAATTTAAATTAACCAACATTTAATGTAAAGTACAGTGCCCCTATGTATGAATGTACAAGCATGGGTTTGGTTTCCATTTAGTTGAAATGCTTAACAGTTGAAAAACCTTTCACAATGAATAGCTCTTCTTCTGGTGCTAGAAGTTTTCATCCTCTAATGGGGGTACAGGGGTATGACCAGCATGGGCATACCAAATTATGAACAGTTACTTTGAGGTTATTTACTGATCCACTTGCAGAATATTTTAGAATTTGAATCGTGCATTCCCTGGCTAGTCTGAGCTTCTCTGGAGCTTCCTGTAGAGCTGCTTGGATGTGTGACTCCATCTCTCGAAGGCCTGATCTACGAATCCTGCCTCAGATTAACTCTTTGTTGGGAACTGCATACAGGAGCAAAATAAATCATTTCTGAATAAAGATGTAGCCATCGTTGTCCTCTTTAGACAAGCAAGAACAGATCTAAACTTTTAAGTTAGAACCTGCAAACCTTTCAAATTTAATCAAGCTGACGTTGTGTGAAAGGCACATGAAATTTGCTTAATGGCATACACTGAAGGGGAGCTGTGTTCATTCACTTGCCTGGCTCAATCTAGGGATTTATTTTTAATATATATATTTTATAGAAGAAATGAGAGGTTTCAGTCAAACATATTTTATTAATATGGTTCTGTCCACAAAGACTTGTTTAGTTTTAGTTAGTTTAATCATTTTCATTTTTAAAATATAGCTAAAGTACGTTATTCATAATTCACAAATGTAGTAAATGTTACATAAATAAATGCTTTTAAAATGCATAAAGTTAAAACCATGTCCCAAAATATTTTTTTGAGCAGCTGTATATCTCATTTTTGCTTCAGTTATTGAAGATTACTTGGTTCGCTTAAAGAGATGAAGTATGAGTATTACCTGTATTGACTGGTAAAGCTTGTCCTATGGGCTCTATTCTGACAGAGATGGATATTCATAAAAGGAAAAGAAACTCTGATATCCCTTAGAGTGAAGATATGTTCTCCGTTTTATTAGTGCCTGGAAGCTTTCAATTGGTGAAACTGATAAGTGGGAAGCTCCCTAGCCCTATCTGTAAGATTAAAAGCTACATTATCTAACACTATTCTGTATTTCTTTCATAGGGAATTACAACTGATGTTTTTTTAACAATGTGAAGAGAATATGTTTTAAAAAATAAAAAGTCTTGGTTTCTAAATGGCTGGGGGAATGGCCACTTAACCTATATGATTGTGGCACAGTGGACTGGTGCATTATCTTGAGTTAAGTTTGAGTGGAGTAATTTTTGCAATCCTCTCTATACTTGAACTCTCCCATCCATGCAAAATAGGGTGAATTGCAACTCACTGGACCACTTCATGTTAGACAATAGTCCAGACTTTCCACTTGCTACACCACTGCAGTGTATCTCACTGTTGGCATCTAAAATGAGCAGTATTCACAATTATCTCCGACTGTACCAGTCCAACCGTTGCAATGTTCTTTGCATGGGTAAAGTTGGACTTGGGTATGGGCTGCCCTGCTTTTTAATGTTTATGTAAAGCTACCGTTTGACGGTGGTCAGACTTCACAAGACTCTCTGTCTTTTCCCTTTGCCCATTACTAACTGTTTGCAACCTGCGGCTGTCTTTCTCACAGACAACTTTCACTTTCTTTTATCATGGCGTCTATGCTTGAAACAGCCTACTAAGATGACTGTTCTTGCTACTTTGTCACCTGCTATACGTGCAGCCACTATCAAATCAAATTGGGTAGGCAGGTCCTAATAAAGTCTATGGGCATTGTATGTATGTGTCTATGTATCTATGGATGTATCAATACAGAGAAAGGTCAGATACAGTGGAAGGTCACAACAATCTGAGATAGTCCAGAACATAGGTGGTATTACCTTGGGGAAATGACTGATTTATTCTAATGGAGAATTGTTGCAGTTTGAGAATGTGTGCCATTTAAATTGCATTAGTTTTCTTAATAGAGCATTTACATTGCAATAAGTTAACTTTTTTTATTTTATGTTGGAGTTTAAGATGGATGATAACTGAGGAGGAGGTAGATATCAAGATAAACCATCCTTGTAATATAAAAACAGTCAGAGGGACTAATCTATCTATCTATCTATCTATCTATCTATCTATCTATCTATCTATCTATCTATCTATCTATCTATCTATTGATCTAGTTATTTAGCTAGCTAGCTACTGTTGCTACCTGTATCATATATATATTATGTATCATTGCCAAATAAGTATATAAAGGGGCATAAACACAATATCTTAAAACAAACCCTAAAAGAAATGTTTAGCAGTAATCTAGCAATCAGCACCTGACAAGTAACCCTATTTGAGGTGCACATGACAGGTGACCCTTTCTTATTTTAGATTGCACAGAAATAAGGCGAGTCTGTTGTGCAGTCAGGGCCCGTTTTATAGGCTCCACTGTTCAAGTTCTGTGAAATTGGTGTCAGAAGGGGCGCTTTTTATATAAAATACAGTTCCAAAGCTTTTAAAGTGAGAATAGAGAGGTGGTTGCATAAAGAGCAAGTAAGGGACAAAGACAGGACAGCTGCAGTAGACGGGAGAGAGAGGGGAAAAAATAAAAAGAGAAAAGAAAATGAAATGGAAAATAACAAACTTCCTAATTATAATCAAACAGTAATAGATTAGTGTCTCACTTATATGATATAGAGCACCTTCGGTACAGATATCAAAGCATTTCAGACTTGTATTACAACCCTACCATGGAGACAACATTATTTGTTTAGCTATTTGTCTGTGTAAGAGAAGGCCAGTACTTTGTATTCCAGTCGCATCAGTTATGCAGTTTGCATGCAGCAGAGCAGCTATGGGATAAGGTTGCTTTCTGATGAGATTAGAAGGAAGGGATCACAAGTTACCCATCGTTAGGTTAACCCAACACTTTACACCCACCTTTGATTTCAATGACCTTGATATTGTGATTTTTTTTTACTGGTGGAAATTATGATCTGCGTGCGGTTTTTGTGACTTCATGCTGTTATATTGGAAATAATATGTATATTCAGAATGTATCTACCATAAAACATGTTAAACTCCTTGTAACAGGGAGAGATCTGTGCTGACTCTGCTGGCGTGTTCACGGGCTGCAGGAAGAGGGCGGCAGTCATCCAACAACCCCCTGTGAGTCATGGCAGTGACACAGGGAGTTGGGAAAGTGGGTGTGTAGACTTTCCCCCTCTCTGAATGGCTGAGAGGCGCGTCTTGGGAGATTGTTAGCCCTATAAATTAACGCTCCGTTGTTTTTTCAGGTCTGCTCACTTAGACGCAACGAGAGTGCGGAAGCACTGATCCAGGACCGGGAATCAGGCGAAAGAAAGAGTTTCATAGCGAGACAGAGAGAGCGGGGAACCCTTGGGCAGACCCCGGCGTATTGTGACAGAACAGGCTAGTTAGCCTACAGAGTAGGACGGTGATCCGGGTCATGCAGGTAGCGACGACCGGGATAACGCTGCCGAGTGCAGCACCTTTTATTTGTAGTTTTATTACTGTTTTATTTTCCATTGTTCTTTTCGCCTTCTGTTTTCATTATTATTTCTTTGTGCACCTGCGAGTGCACTTGCTGTTCACGTACCAGCTGTGGTATTTCCGTGGTGCTGTCTATCATCGTTGATAGGCAGCCCACGGTCAACAGTGCCCTCTGCCGGAAAAAGCAAGAACTGTTTGAAAATAAAACTGGGCACCTGTGTGGTGTTTTCAAGTACACCTGTCTGTCTCCTAGTCAGTGAATTACCCACACCCCTTCCACACTTCTCCACAGGTTCTGTTTGTAAAGTTGGATAAGACTGTAATAAAGGGGGTAAATTGACACATAACTCCATAGCAAAGCTTTGAATTATAAATCAAAAACTTTTGGCTCATAGTCCATGTCTATAGGCCCTGGGCCACAATTAGCATCATCACATAACAATAATGTAATTAGCTGCTGAGAGACAAATCCTTCCATCATGGGATACTTCAGAAGATGCTGGCTATTAAGAGTGTCCCTAAACCATGATGGCTGATAAACAGAGCCCTTTATGAACATATAAGTAATCAACATGGACCTGGACCAAAACCTGGACTGGCATTTGCTGGTGTACCAGTTTCAGTTCAACGGGAAGGTTCGAGATTCTTCATGCAAGGCAAGAATTAAGTGTCTTTAGGCTGATATGAACGTCCTCCTGCCAAAACTAGGAATAACATGTGTGCTGGTTCAGGAAGCTTTACACACCAAGATTAAAAACACACACACACACACACACACACACACACACACACACACACACACACACACACACACACACACACACACAAACAATAATACTGTAAAAATAAGTTTCACAATTCTAAACAGCAGTAAAAAGCAGTGAAATATAAATCAGTATCCATACCCACAAAATAATAAAATTAAATTCAACAAAACAATTGAAAAACACAAGGAAGTTTTCATCTGTTAGCTATAGAGTATAATGTACATTAAATATGCATTTCCTTCATAAATCAATGATTTGGTTATTCCTCATCCAGTGAGCAGCAGCTCCACATAGATGTAATGTGCACACAGATATACTTGACATCATACATGTTCCTAATTCATTGAATGCCTGTTTGTTTAAAAGCCTACTGGGGATGTTTCTCTATTGATGTTGCTTACATAATTTATACTATTTTTCCTGGAATAGCAAATAAAAATAATCGTACACAAAGGATATTGATGAGGAAGTCAAGTATTATTATGTTTATTGCTGACATTTACTGTTTTGCTTAGTTAATGTCAACACTTAAGATTTGCCAATATTCTGACTTTTACCGTAACATATATATGGTAACTATCTAGTGTTTTGGAGTGCATAATAAAATAATATGCTGAATTTCATATAGATTAAACTCTTTGCTTACCGGTAGTATCCAAAAAAAGGGTTAAGGCATGAATCTTGATTTAACAAAGAATATGTGTTAAATCAGCAAAGCCTTATTTTTCTGTATTGTTTATTTTTTTATCGTATACACTGCCCTGCAATGTTAAAAAAAAAAAGAAAAGAAAAAAAAAAACTTAATCTGTTTAAATTCAATATGTTTTCATTGATTTTGATTACTGTATTGCTATTGACTACATATTTCACAACGGAGGTCTCTGGAATAGAGCAATTATATTTTACTCTACCAATAAGCTAGCTAAATTGTTTTGTAACCAGAAGATAATCAACCCTTCAAATAAACAGAAATATTGGCAGTTTATTGGAACATACATATCAGCCTGCTGATTGTAATGGCCAGTCCAGTCCATCACTAAATTATCTAAGTGAATTACTTTACCCACAATATGAGTATAATGTGCAAGTAAGGGTCAGTAGCAGGTAAAATGTATCAGTCCAGTAAACATACATTTTGGCTTGTACCTTCAGTATAATATCAATAGTACCGGCAAACCATCTCATAATTAAATGGAAGGTCTCATCCCTGTATCACAGAGCTGTACAGCTGCCACTGTTTGTGGACCTTTTTGTTTACAATCACATCACAATATGGGAACTTTTCAGTGCAAAGGAGTCTTCGAGCAGTCAGACTGGAGTTGATACTGTAGAGTGCTGTGTGACTAATCTGGCTGTGTCAGACCTGACCAATTATGTTAACAGTTTGTAAAAAACCCTAGTTTATTGATGTACTTTTTTAAACTTCAAAAATGTGTATTATTTTAGTTTTTCCAAAACACTATGATTGATTTGCAAAGGTCCAAAGATTTAACGCTCACATTAGATAGTTCAGAGTGCACTTTGCTTACACAGGTCATAACAGTAAATTCTTGTGGTGTGTTTACTGTAGATCTGTTATCAAACTGGGGCTGAAGGTCTGAACCTCTGAGAAGGGTATGTTGGATAGAGTGGTACTGAACCAATGCCACTCTTCTATTAATATTCACAAGACTTCAGACCAGAATAAAATAATATTAGAATGATTGCCTTACCCATATGTAATATTGGCAAGTCCTTTAATCTAAGATTTGATGTAATGAAATCAGAACAGTATTATGTATCACCTTTATTGTGATTTTTCACCAGGATAGGTCTGTTGATGTTTAAGTCATTTTAAGGACATCCTTTCAGTTTTATTGCATACAAAAAGTTGTTTGGATAAAGAGATGTGATTCCTCCACCTGATTCTTGCATTAGATAGGTTGACCAATTCATTACTCTCCAATATTTAAATGAGGACAATTGTATAGTGCATGTCCATTTAGTCAGGTGCTGGTCTGTTGCAAATCAGAAAGCAGACAGTTTAGTTTATAACTTAATTAACATTGTTGTTGTTTTTATATCCAGTGCGAATTCTTCTGTACCTAATGCTGTCAGCTTCTGGGTGGAATCAGGACTCTAAACCTGTAGCATTCCGCTGCTTTAGATTATGAACTAGTCTTAGTATCCTGCTCTCACTGGCTCTTTCAACTGGGGTGAATCTCTAGTTTTCTTTTTCTTTTACTGCAGTTCTAAAACTAGTCAAGAACAATGTGTGGGGCGATCATAGAGGATGCTTTATAAGTTTTTAAATATGAACAGTTGAAATATTAGGAGGAAATTGTAATATGTAGGGACTAGCTGAATCGATAGTCTTAAACTGTACTCAGCCGCAAAAAAGAATAATTTTCCATCCAATTGCACAGTCCTGAACTTTCATTAGAAAGAGCAATTATAAGAGGGCTGCAAAGAACTAAAAATGACAGACTGCATCAAGCACAGCTGCTGGATGTGACCTTTTCAAAACGAAATATGAAAAAGAGAACTATTTCATTTTCAGCCATAGTTTGTAGAAATCAAAGAAGTCCCTGACATAAACTGTATATATTGTACAAAATTTGATCAAAATACAGCAAAAGTAGTATAACAAGTAGGAAAAGCTCTTCTATATTAAACATACCCAAAAATGGAGTAACTAAATGACAATATATAAGTGGAAAACAACGGGGCATAACGTGAACATTTTACTAAAAAGATGGACCACAAGAAAATGGCATTTAAAATGATATGGTATGGATTATAGTTTGATTTTTCAAAAAATATGATTGTGTGTTTGAAGTTATGAAAGAAGGTATTTAACAAAGGGTCTTAGTGTGGTATAGCCTAATAGAAAGCTAAGGATTCAATTACATTAATGTTTTATGGACAGTGGCCTTGTTTTTAATTTTTTAATTTTTTTTATTTTGTCGTCTCCAATGGTTTTTCACTCCAGTTTTCTCACCCAATTATTGTTTGTCACCGCTGCAACCCCCCCGGCTACTCAGGAAATGGAGGCTGAAACACTAGTCCTCCGAAACGTGTTCCTGCCAATCTGTCATTTTTCGTACTGCGGATCCACAGCGAAGCCACCAGACCTATAGTGCTGGAGGACACAGATCTGACTGGCTCCACTGCAGACCCGCAGGCGCCCTGTCAGCCACATAAAATTGGAGGTACTGGATAATTAATTATACAATCGACTTGAAAACTATAATAAAAATGAAAGGGAACTAAACATATTAGTTACTATGTTTTATTGGTAGTCCTTTTTGCATTTTATTTTACCAGTATTTTGTTATTTTTAAATATATGCTGTGTGGAAATTGTAAGATGATCACAGTCCCAGTCTGGTTGTGCTGCTACCTGTAGGGGAGCAATAGCTTTTCAATGTACTATCCTGTACAATATAGGGTTTGGTGGTTTTTGGCTGGTCATGAAGGCAAAAGCCTAGTCAATGAAATGAACCCTAGCCATTGGGCTGGGTGGTGATGGGTGCTTTTTAAATGCACTGTTTTACAAGAGGATGCTGCTATTTATTGCTAGTGATTGTTACTATCTCTTTGAAATACTATGTGGTGTTATTAATGATTATTGATATCTATTGAAATGTTATTTGATGTGATTTAATGACTATAGATGTCTATGGCTGAGAAACATTGGCTGTTAGAACTGGCTTACTTTTTAAATAGGATGGTACTGTGGCAATAATAAATAGTATTCATTTTAAACAGACCTTTTGGTGTGGTAAACTCTTATGTGAGTGTCCATCTGCTCTTCCAAATAAAATAACCTGTGTGCATGGAACTACTTTATTATGGTTTGCCTTTGTGTTGGGGGTAATTAATAAGACATTTTAGGGCAGGGTTTCCCAATGCTGGTTCCGGGGGACCCCTGTGTCTGTTGGTTTTCATTCCAACTGAGTTCTCAGTTACTTAATCAAACCCTTCATTGAACTCATAATGTGCTTAATTAGACCTTTTTAATTGTTCTTAGCTCCTAAAACACTGCCAATTTCAAGTTACTTATATAATTGTATAGATAACGTGAAATCTCCAACTGTTTAGAAGCTGAAAACAATTAAAAAGGACTAATTAAGCTAATGAATAGTCAAATTAAGGGTTCAATTAAGTAACCGGAAAATTCAATTAGAATGAAAACTAGCAAGCATAGGGGTCCCCCAGGACCAGATTTGGAAAACCCTGTTCTAGGGGATCTCTCACCTCTATATTTAAACTAAAGAGGGTGACATAGTCGGGACTACAATTATTAGTTGCAATTAATAGTAATGATGACTGTGACAGGATGGCTGTGTGGTGGCATCCCCAGACCAGGACGCTGACACACACACACACACACACACACACAGATACTGCGAGTTGAAGCGCTGATGTACATATTTAATTCAAACAAAAATAAGCAAAACACTTTCACAAAAAACACAGCTCACAGAGGAAAATAAAAGTAAAAGTCACAAACACAAAAACTACCTCCGCCAAACACGTATTGAGCTGGTCCTTCCAGCATGAGTAGCAATTGTTTTTATTTTCCTTTTACTTTCTTTTACTTCTCCGCTCTCTCTCTCTCTTTCTCTCTCTCGTTCCTCCTTATTGAAAACCCACCTCTTTCAGCCAAAGCTGCAGATTTTTATACATGTGGTCATCTCCAGATTAGCAAACACTTAATTAATCTGGAGTTGACCACGTTATACACAAGACTTTTATATCTGCGTAGTCGACAGCCTGTCTGTTAATAATTTGTTCGCTGCCAACCAGACCATGCATTCTCACAAGATGTCTGGCAGAAACAAGCTGCTAACATCGCCACAGCCAGACCACATTTAAACTAAACAACAATATATCAAATCACCCAGCCCTATATATATACACATCTCGATAGATAGATAGATATTCCGTTTCCTGTTTACGGAATGGTTGATGTTTAAATTAAAGCATATACTGTATCACCAACATAATGTCTAAGTCAGGGCTTCCCTAACCCGATCCTTGGGACCCCAGTGTCTTCTGGTTTTCATTCCAGCTGAGCTCTCAATTAAAAACTTCATTGAACTAATAATTTGCTTAATTAGACCTGTTTAATTGTTTTCAGCTCTTAAGAATTGGAGATTTCAAGTTAACTCTAACATTTTATAAGTAAGATTTGGGAAACCCTGGTCTCTGTGTTTAGTCCTGCAAGTAGCCTGCTGTAAAATGAATCAACACAGAATTCACACAGGTCACACCAGGTTTAAACAGTGCTAGCTGGGAATATTTATCCACATACTAATGTCAGCAACACCTGTATCTTTCATTGACATGTCCACAGCAGCTGCCTGTTTCACTTTTAAAGGACATTTGTTCCACCTCATTGGTGCATTGTACACTAATGATTTAACATCATTCAATCTATTAGGTATAGCAAAGACTTTCATCTATGAAAGGCAGTGGCAGGTTTAAAACATTCCTTGAAAGATTCTGGAGTTCCTTTCAAGTGACATTGGCCAATAAGAGTTAACCAATGAATGCATGCCCCTCCCCACCCCATGTAAAGGAAGCTGGTGGAGTTCACATTCAATATTACTGATCAGTCTAAATTGCCTGTGCAAGATTTGAACATGGTATCATTAAAATATTGGAGAATATTTCACAAACAGCTTCCTATTGTGAATGTACCTTAAGCATGGCATAAATCATTCTAGCTGTCAGCTTGTTTTGTTGTGTCCATATTATTAATGACTTGAGGCTATTTATGCATTATATCCTTGTATATAAATGAAGTCATTTGTATAGTGTTCACTCACTTAAATATACTTCATATTTTGAGATGTACTTTTAAGCTTCAAATACAGTATAATTAATTTGATAATGAGTTAAAGTGTTGCAATGTCTTTTCATGATAATCCCAATTATTTAGATACTTTTATTCACATAGTCTGACTTTGATCTGAATTCTGACTAGTATCAGATCTCAGTGTTAACAGTTCTTTTCAACTTCACCGCACCTGTGATTCGAATTCAAAGAAATCAATAAGGACTCCAGGTCCATGGCCAGCGAATAATATTTTTCTAGTTGTTTAATCCACAAATCAGCAATAAATACAAGTCCATTATATCACTGATAGAAATGGGGCACAACACCTACAAACTGTGAGTCAAGATACTTTATATTAGGGTGCACTCCCGGTCCAGCCTTGCTGCTTTGCCTTTTGATCTACACATAGCACTTTATTTGGATTCAAACCATGGACTTTGGTGCTGAAAGTATTCACATGGGATATCTGACACTCACCAGTCTGTGCTCAAAAATGATTCATGACCAAGGATATGTGAGTAAGAATATTAAAACTATAATCAGTATATTGAAAAAAAGATATTGCAGGAATACATACAGCAGCCTATTCAATAACATTTTTAGATAGATTGCCTCCACAGCTCAAATGTGTTATTTGGTTCTACTTTGACCCTAAATGCCCAGTGTGACAAAGCAGGGAATACAATATTATAATGTGATTTGTGGAAACAGACTGAAAATATGAAAGGTCATCTGTTGGCATATGGCAGGTGGAGTTTGTGAAATGTTATGGGGTCTTTCACTGTTATTAAAACCTTTCAAATAGGTCTGAGTAAGGTCATAAAAGGACTACCTCCCAGTCAGCCCATAGTACAAAAGCTAAAGCGCTATTTCAGTTACAGCTTTCAAAGAGAGTTGAATCAGCAGTTTTAAAACGAGAAGGCTTTATTAAGTTTATCCTGTCTCATGTCAAATACGTCAATGACCACTATTCATATTTACTTATTGATCTGTATAATAATAATAATAATAATAATAATAATAATAATAATACATTGAGTGTGTTTCATTTGGTATGACTATATTGCTATTTGAAATCTAAGAAAACAACATTGATTAGGTTAATATGGTAGGATGGGATGTACGTATCTTTGAGCTGGTTACATTTACTCCAGGTAAAAGATACTTTAGATTTCCACTGTATGTGGGAATTATATTTGGACACTGTGGATTTAGCTGCAAGGATGGAGTGTTTAGTGATCTATATGGATGCTTGTCTTCTAGATTCTGCAATGCAACATGTACTACCTACTTCAGATAGGGGAAAAATAAATTAGGAACACAAATTCTATATAAAATCCCCTAGTTAGGTCGGCTTTAAAAATAAGATAGGGATGACAGGATGCTTCTATAATGTAGGCCCAGGAGCTCATGCTTAGGGAAAGGTGTCTAGGCACTTTAAAACTTTCTTTACTACCATATCACCAACTTAACAAAGCAGTAATTGCTAACCCCACAAGAGCATATTAATACTCTACAGCAGCTTGTGTGTAACCCTCCAGACATGGATGTTGAGTCAGGAAAACTCAAGCGCTACAAAGAACAATATTTATTAAAGCTTAGACAAGACGATACCACAGGAGATGTATTTTCATTACATCTTTGGCATTTGGAGAGGCTGACTGTAGGGAAGCAACGGGCAGAGGTGCAGGATAGCAGCTGCGCTCCCCTTAGACGAATCTGAAAAAACAGGTGGAGGCTGGGGAGGAGGAGACGAACTCTGACACACAACAGGGACCAATGGATTGAGGTAAGATATAAAGCCTTTTCTAGCTGAGCATTGGACATGTTCTTAATCTCATGACCAATTAGATACTAGCCATCTGACGGACGAATGTCTGGTAATGGAGGCACCTACTATGCTTGATGTTTATGATTTTAATCAATTTTAAAAGTGAGATCCCTGACTTAACAACAAGTGTGCTGAATTAACACAAAAAAGGTAGCTCTGTTATACTTTCAGTGCATTAGTCAGAAAACTGACAGAATATAGAATATAGAATATTTCTGTAGTAGTGTAGAATTATTATAGATTAACTAAGTGTAGCGCTAGGCTTATTCATAAAGAAATATGGACACTGAATTAAAAGAAATTTTAATCTCTATGACCTTGTGTGTGGGCATATTGTTGAACATCAGGCTCAATATAATTTTTAATTAGGCTTTTACAGCAATTGGCATCATAAAATGGGTATGGTTGTGACTTACATTCCCACAACCAAGGATACAAAATGACACATGTCAAGCGTTTGCACATTAAAGCATTATTGTTAACAGTACATGCACTAGCAAGCGGCTCCCGGTCAAACTCTTTGTTTGGAACAATTTTCAGTCCCATGTTATTTGCAAAATCAGAGCTTCAACACGTTGCTTATTTGCAGTATCATGTTCCCAATCCAGAGCAGTTGTTTGTATTGCACTTCCTAATTAATGATTTTTTTTCTGTTTTGATTGTGTTTTTAATATTATAATGTGAAAGGATAGTGACAGTAATGAGACTCGGCCAGGAAGCTGCAGTGAAAGCGTTGTTGCAAACCTGTAACAAACAGGAACCAAAACAAAAGGGGCCAAAATGAAAGGTTAATCAAAACAATACCTACACTTAGACTGGTCCAGGCTGAGCAGTGCCTTCACTGGACCTTCTCATCCATCCAGGCTGGGTATTAGTCTTCACCGAACTATCCTCCTCAAACAAAGGGTTTTGGCTTCCTCTATACCATGTGGCTGGGACTTGATTGATGATCCATTATTCAATCAATACTTAGCCACATTCCATCTTATCCAGGCTTATTTCTTTGTCTGCCATTTGTTTGCCTGACATCACCATACCCCGTCTTAGAACTAGGAAGTCAATATTTTTTTCTTTCTAGGGCCATGCATTTTGATATTTATTTCAGTATTTCAGTAAATAGTAGGTTTACAGGAACTATGATTTTAAATACATTCTATCTTTGTCTCATTGGACCAAACCTGAAAAAAATGATGTTTACGTCCTGATTTTTCTACATCAAAAAATATTTATTATCCCCTTTAAAAGCGAAGTAGCTTTAACTGTACCATTGTGATTATTATTATTTTGTACCTGTCCTTTACCTTGTTATGACATTTACAATCACTCTTGTGTGATTGGAGATTGAAACTTATGTTCTAAATGCTCAGATGCCAAGTAGAATCTGATACTGAATAACAACATTCAGTCTTGGAGCAACAGATCTATGAGTCACTTATAATAATATTAAATATCATAAAAAGGTAAGGATGAGTAAAAAACAAGAAACAAAGAGACATTTAAAACCACTAACAACCTGTATGTACAGAACAAACTTTGTATGTCTTTTGGTTCTTTTATAAAGAAGAAACACAAATCCATTAGATGTAATTAATCACTTTTTCTGATGAAAGTTAATTGACTAGTACAAGATGTAGCAAATCCGTAATTGTACAAGAGCAAAGATCAATATTATAAAGGCTGCCTTCAATGCTGCATACGTACGATCAATACTCCTGATCTCTGATGGAAAGACTGCAATGAAAAACACATTTTGGGCCTTTTCCAGCTTCGGTGAAATACATTGGAACTTAATCTAATTAGGAACTGGGTTTACAAATGTCAAACTGTGATGAGTGTACCCAAGTGATTATTACTACACGTGGCACTTCCATTACAGGATGTGAACACCACAATTAGGAACTAATGGATGGTTTCTGATTATATCATTATTGCACATATTAGTGCAGCATGTGTACTGAAGCAAAACTACATTACACATATACATCCGACATATAATATACAAAATAATGCTTTAGCTATGTGAGCAAAAGACAGCCATATATTTATGAATACTGGCAAAAGCTATCCCTTTTTCTACTAAATCTCTTCATGGCTAGTGTTATGGGCCCCAATGAGTGCTAATGTTGAATTACCTTTCCTAATATGATGAAGTGAGATGGGAAAGGATATTAGCTTCGCACAAGCTTCAGTGCATGGTGCTTCACTTATACGATCAGGAGCTCACTGGCACACTGCAAATATAGCACACATATTTAACAAAGGGAGATAAAGCAGATCCAGGAAAGCACAGACCCATCAGCCTCACCTCCATAACATGTACGATCATGAAATCAATCATAGGAGACAGCCAAGAAGAAGAAGTCACTGGAAGGATAGATACAAAAATAGGCTATGACATCATATACTTGAACTTCCAAAGAGTGCTGCATGAAAGACTAATCCTAAAGCTGCAATCGATGGAAATACCAGGAGGTGCATGCAAGTGGATACGTACAGTAATTGGTTAAAATATAGGAAGCAGAGAGTGTTTGTAAGAGGTGAAACTTTTAGCTGGGGCCATATACTCAGTGGAGTGCTGTAGGGCTCTGTGCGTGGACTCCTGTTTTTTCTTATCTACATCAATGACTTAGATCAGGGGATAATTAGCAAGCTTGTCAAATTTGCACATAACACAAAACTCTTTCAATCACCCAGGAAGTCCCAAAAAAATGTAAAGCACATACAGAAGTGGGCAAATGAAATTCACTGTCAACTAATGTAAAATGCTACATGCCAGTTACAAAAATGTGAGATCCAAAACTGTGTCCACTTCGAGTCACCGCAGAACCAAATTGGCATTCTGGACCTGGAGAGAGTTCAATGAAGAGCAACCAGGCTAATACCAGAATTTAAAGACAGGCTGAAAGAACTGCACATATTTAGTTAAATTTTAGGGAACATGATTGAAGTCTTTAAAATGTTAAAATGAGTTAATATACAATAGATAACCCTAACCATTACTTTAAGTGAGTACAGGCACCATCACCAGAGGACATAGTAGGACATTAAGTGGAGATAGACTAAGTTCAGAGGGAAGGAGACTCTTCTTCAGATAGAGAGTGGTGCAGGTATATAATGGGATAACTAGATATGAAACTGATAAGAATTTAATGTACTATAAATAGGGCTTGAAGTTTTCAGTTTTTATTTTCCAAATTTCTACCTAACTTTTAAAGTTAATTAGTAGTTATTAAGCTGTCTCTGCATCTTAATAAAGAGAAAACTACTTATTAAAGACTGGGTTTAAGTTTTTTATTTATTTTTTGCTACAGATCAAGGAGATTTGAAATGATGGACTTGCTATCAGTGTGCACCCCATACTGGGTATTTTATGCTGAAAAGAACATTCTGTTAAATGAGGGAAAATAACAAAAGCACAACAATAAACTAGGCGACTGCAAGAATGAAATGCAATTAGGATCAGCAATGAGCAATTAACATAATTTGTCATGTCTGTTTGAAATAAAAAAAATATATGCAAAACAGAATCAGCCTCAGTCAAGATATGAAGGTAAAAACAAGTGACATTGTTTTGTAATTAACAGCATTTTCTGAGTTTCAGTTAAAGGGGACGTCATATGATCAAAAATAAAGCCCTAAGTATAAACTATCAATCAAAATATTGTTTACTATCCCCATACACTCAATACTAATGCACAGTACTGCATGAATATACAATATGAAACTGGAATTCACAAACAAACAAATCCTTATTATTAAGAATTAAGAAATGCACAATATTAATACGTTTTAAAAATGCACATTTGTTCTAAAGGACAGTGGAAAACAATGACGACCTTTGTGTCCTCAAAAAGGTCGCTGTCTATGTTGTTAATGTCAAAGCATAACCATGACAACATAAGTGTCTTTAAACAGGTTTGCCGAAGCCACGCATCAAGGCTGTTGTCATGACGAATCTGGTTCACTGCCCAACACATGTACTATCCAGCTGTTGATGATTTCCCAGGAGTGATCTCATAACATTGTCATCTTCCTGCACTGCTGCTCACATATAAAATGGATGTGGAAGGATGCTGAATAAATCCAAAATACCTGAAATAATGGCTTGAAAAAGAGTTTCAGATCTATCTAGAGTTGTGCACATGTTCCTTTGCTATCTAAAACAACACAAACTGTGGCCCAGATATTAACATTTGTGTGAATTTATGTAATTTGCATGCAGCTCTGCTTGCATTGTTGATATTTTGCATATAACGACAAATCTGTGAAATTCAAAATAGTTGTGGGGAAACAGCTTATATGACAATGCTGTGGAAATTTTAATGAATCTAAACAGAAAATGAATGGGCACTTTGATTGCAACAAGCTGGTGCAGGTGTATTTGCGTAAAAGCTGACACAATGGCTCAAGGGGAGATTATACCGATAGCTGACAGTGTCTTAGAGAATGAAGACAAATTGCTTGGAAAGGTAAAAAAATATGATTTGGCAAACAACTGCAGATAAATTCAATTCTGTCTCAACTGTTCCATGGGATATTACAATGATATTGAAATACAGAGCTAAAGAATAAAAGGGACTGGAGGGCAGGGATTTTCTAGTAGCTCAGAATAGTACTCTTGAATACTGGAGAATACTGGGAGATGTATTACTGTACATGGATCACAATATGAAAGTTGCTTGCATTATGCATTTTTGTTGTGTTTTCTTATTTTCATAACTATATAGATGTAGATAGAAACCATACATTACATATTTAGTACAAAATGTAGTATTCTAAGGTACTTCAAACAAGACAACAGGGTTTGAAATTAATGGATGTCTGGTGGTCCAGAGACACCAGATATTTCTTTGTGCCACCAAAATTGCATCATCAGTAACCAAGTAGGCCACCTTAAATTTTGCCAGTTAAAAATATATATTAAAAAACAGTGCCAATAGTAATTTCTATTGTCTGAATTACGACCAAAGCAATATCCTGACTCTCTTCAATTGCCCTGCTATCATTGGCTATTTCAAGAGCTACTCAAATTGAGGAGCCAATATTAATAAGGAATGTGTGTTCCAAGAAAGTAACGCCCACCAGCAGTTTCAATCTCCCAGTCATCATTGGCTATTTCAAGTGCTACTCAAACGAATTGTAATTAGTTCACATAAGCACCTGCATTAAGGGATGTTGTAGCTTAAAGCATAGAGTCTTTGTACACATTTCTAGAAGCTGCTTTACAGTAATTCAGATACTTCAATGAGCAGGTCAGTTTAATTTTACTAAGCAAGGTCGTTTGGTTTGTCTGATTACTTTTGCTGCATTCTATCGGTACAGTGATTGAATTGAAATATAAGGGCATAAGTAATTGAGTCATATGTAATAATAATAATAATAATAATAATAATAATAATAATAATAATAATAATAATAATATAATAATAAACCAGAATATTAAACAAGAATATTGGTTAAGTTTCATT
The DNA here is from genome assembly GCF_017654505.1 of Polyodon spathula. Taxonomy (NCBI): domain Eukaryota; kingdom Metazoa; phylum Chordata; class Actinopteri; order Acipenseriformes; family Polyodontidae; genus Polyodon; species Polyodon spathula. The sequence goes on along the minus strand of NC_054542.1, from coordinate 47,299,669 downwards.
ATGAAATATTTGTTTTTGCTAGTACTTGGGCACAACCCCTACCAATAACAAACAATCACACCCTCAATCACCCTTTAAAGGTATTTTAGCTTGTTTGTTAATTACTTAAGTGGCATTAAACGCATGCAACAAATTTTTCTCCAAGGTTGCACAACAAGCACAGCTTTTTCTGAAGGCAGAACTGAAGGGAAATACCCTGTTAACTGGCCTTGTGAAACTGCATCTCTTTTGAATATCTGGCCCCATTTTCCCCAACCGGTTTTACTGTAACTCCATATTGCAATATGTTTCCAGCTGAAGAATCCAAGCTAATTCCTTTTTGATGTTCTACCAGTTTCTGAGGAAAAATCATTGCTATACAGTGTCTGTCTCAAAATAACAGACAACAAGGACTTGTGATAGCCACCCCCCTGTTCTTGCATTCAATGTTATCATTCCTGTCATCCGTAAACTAAATCAGATCCATTATATTTTACTTTATATTTGCATGGCCAACTCCTGTACTTAACTGATGTTAATATCTGTAATTCAGAATTATTTTCAGGAATATCACCTCATTTTCTCATTATAATTAAGGTTTTTGGAAAAGCTAAATATATTCAGGTTTAAATTCTCCATGAGCTAAATTATGTATTCTTAAAATGAAAAAATGTCACTCACTGACTACCTTAAATTTTCCCTTAAGCCTTTTAATTAATCAAATTAACAAATGTTATGTATGGCCTTTTTGAATGATTACAATATTAAAATAAACACAGAGTGCTTTCCTAGTTCTTGAAGGTTAAAAAGTGTGGAAGCTTGTAAAGTTGTGTTTACTGGTGTTCTGGACACATTTTGAGACTTTTACAAAGACGAAAGACAGAAGCGCTGGATGAGAAAATATTTGGAGCTCAAGTTGTATGTATCAAAGTGTGGAGGTCCAATAAATTGGAGTAGGCAATGTATAAGACCATCTTTTAAAAAAAAAAAAAAAAAAAAAAAAAGCATAGATTGAATAAATTAATGGTATAATGTATTCATAGGGAAGACTATACATTTATGTAGTTATTTGTATAGTATTATAATTTTCTGGTTGTTTACATACTGGAGAATGATGTATTGGAGGTGCAATAGACCTAAATGTTAACTCTTCTATTAGAAGGTCAGCCTGAAGGTGCACCATCCAACCTTTACATAAGACAATGACAGGCACCCATCATTACCCCTGACTTCTCACGGAGAGGTTATCCTGCCCTGCAACCACAGGTTTGCCCTTCAAGGTAGGGATAATTCTTATTGGTTCCTGTGTTCAGCCTCCAACTCCAGTAATTTGAGTGATTGGTAATAAATGATTATGCAAACATATTTTACATAATATGGACTTCTACAGTGCAATCTATATTGATTTAACCAAGACATTTGATCTTGCTTGTTGCTTCCATTGCTTCTTGACAAGCCACACCACACTGAGTTGACACTTTTGTTATTTACATTGCTTATTATTTCTATCCACAAGGTTTGTAATATGCTGATTATTCGGTTATGTTTCGCAGTTACAATTCAATTACTGTTGTTAAATGCAAAGTACAGCCATCTTAAAAAAAAATTAAAAAACAAAAAATTATTTTTAAAACTTAGAAATTCTAAAATATAAAATTAGCTGGACAGTTTTCATAAGTATACAAATGTGTTTTTAGCTGTTTGAACTAGGACAATTCATTTTATTCAAATTATTCTCCCCTGGGGGCTCAGAAATAATTTGTACTAACAGGAAATTTTTGTTAAGTGAATTTGTATTATATGAAGTTATTTACAATAAGCGGCTGCAAAATGTGTCCAGGACCATGTAGAAAATTCATAGTGTCAGGAAATTAGTCTAATCTGAGTCTGCGTAAAAATAAAAAAAAAAAAAAAAAAAATAAAATAAAAATAAAAATACATATATATATATATATATATATATATATATATATATATATATATATATATATATATATATATATATATAGGCCTGTGACTTTTCAAGTGACAATTCAAGTACAGTATAGTAATGTGTGCACAGTGAGGTGCACATTAAAATCTCCAACAAAAGTCGTGACTACCTGAGAGTACACAAATAGCAACGTGACTGACTGCCAAGAAAAGACAACAAAGACGTCACTGCCCGAATACACAAGCAATAACATGACTGACTGCCGAGAAAAGACAACAAAGGCATCACTGCCAGAATACACAAGCAGCAACGTCACTGACTGCCAAGAAAAGACAACAAAGACATCACTGCCAGAATACACAAGCAGCAACGTGACTGACTGCCGAGAAAAGACAACAAAGACATCACTGCCCGAATACACAAGCAATAACGTGACAGACTGCCGAGAAAAGACAACAAAGACATCACTGCCAGAATACACAAGAAGCAAAGTGACTGACTGCCGAGAAAAGACGAACCAAAACGTTTTATTTCACATCTCGGATCATCTATGACATTCAGACAGCCATTTTCAAAGAAGAGTCATTAGCTTCCTAAGAAATTCAAAGAAGCTTTTACAATTTCAGCGTTTCTAACACACAGCACCAACTTGGACAGATAGGAAATGCTGATCAGACCCCAGTATTTTTCGACATGCCAAGCAATATCACAGTTCACAAATTGGAAGAAAAACAGGTGTGAGTAATCTTCAAGTGCATATGTTCTCTTATGTTGGTATTGTGCATACTGTTCTGACTGTTGTGTTTGCAATGCGATCAGTGCTGTTGTGGTTGCTGGGTTACATGTTGCCTGATGTAGTGGAGTGTTGTGTTGTGCTTGATGTTGCTGGGATGCGTGATGCAGTGAGTGAGTGATGTGTGTGTATGACAGAGATGTCCTCTTAAGTACTAAACAGTACGCAGCACAATAAGAGAGCTCTGTGGTTAATCGACAACACTGTTTTGTGTCCAAATATTTCAATACCAAAAAAAATATAAAGCTTTTTTTTCTGTATCACAAATAACACTATGTAACACAATTTTTGTTCCTGGGTAGTAAGTGTTATTTCCTAATTGCTTATGCCTCAAAAGTATAAAAAATGGCTATTATTCCCCACAAACTTTGCTTTTGTGACCAGGACAGTGATTTTTTGAAATTTACCTATTTCCAGTGAGAAAACAGTCTTTTCGTTCACATAAAGTCAGAAAAAAACAACATATGAATCCAAATTAACATGTATTTATACTAAAGTAATACAAAAATGATTATAAAAGATTTAGAAGTGAGTAGTTTTTCGAGATTTACGATTATACTGTAAATCACTTTCACGAATCAGCCCCCAAATGTAGTCTCCCATCATGTTCTCGTTATACTGTCCTTGGTAGCGGTGTTCAAAGTCCAGTATATCCTGGTGGAAGCGCTCGCCTTGCTCCTCCGAGTACGCTCCCATGTTCTCCTTGAATTTATCAAGATGAGCATCACGGATATGGACTTTGAGGGACATCCTACAGCCCATTGTGCCATAGTTCTTCACCAGAGCCTTGTGATTGCTCAGAAAGCCCCGAACAACTGTAACAAAGCTGTTCCAAGCCGCTTTCTCCTTACTAGTGAGCTTCTTGGGGAATTCATTGCACTCCAGGATCTTCTTTATCTGTGGTCCGACGAAGACACCGGCTTTGACCTTTGCCTCAGAGAGCTTAGGGAAGAAGTCTTGAAGGTACTTGAAGGCTGCCGACTCCTTATCTAGAGCACTGACAAATTGTTTCATAAGGCCCAATTTGATGTGCAGTGGTGGCATCAGCACCTTCCGGGGGTCCACCAGTGGCTCCCACTTGACGTTGTTCCTCCCCACAGAGAACTCGGTCCGCTGTGGCCAGTCCCGCCTTGGTGTCCCTGCTGTCCCAAAGGCAAAGATAGCAGGGAAACTTGGTAAAACCGCCTTGGAGACCCATCAGGAATGCCACCATTGCAGCCTCTTGATGCCATCTCAGAAAAATGCAGATATGTATCCACTTAGGCAGCTGGAACTAAACTGAACTGGTGGGCTTAAGGCCCCTGTATTTCTACTACTATTTATATTACTGGAAAGTTCTAGAAAGTTCTAGAAGTTCCTCCAAGTTAACTCAGCACTGAATCTATCTGGAATAGGTACATTTCAAAATATCGCTGTCCTGGTCACAAAAGCAAAGTTTGTGGGGAATAATAGCCATTTTCTATACTTTTGAGGCATAAGCAATTAGGAAATAACGCTTACTACCCAGGAACCAAAAAAAATAAATAAATAAATAAATAAATAGTTACACGGTGTAGTAACATAAATGAAAAAATAGGCAAACACCATTGTTATGTTTTGCATATGTATGCGTCACTTGGCACATTTGTCCAAATATCACCTGAATCTGAAAATAAATCACCAACAAAATAAATAAAAATAACTCTTCTACTTTGTGAACATCATTGGCTCTGAGCTGGTGGCAAGGTGAAAACACATACAGGTATTACGATGTAAATGGGAGATTAAATGAAAAGGATGAATGCCTGCTTAACCAAAATCACTTACCTTCGCACAGTTGTTTTCATCCACAAAAATCATTCTGTTTAATTTGCATGAGTAAAACGATTGCACAGGATTATTAAGAATATTGAGGATTAGCTGAAATTGCTAATTAGATTAAGCTGCTTGGGTGTTTTGTTATATATGATTCCTGTCTTTGTGACAATAAAATATTAAGAAAGGTTTACTTGCAAATCCATTTTATTTGGCCCAAAAAGCTGTATTTCATATAACATCCTAGTATTGTGAAATGTCTGGGACTTTATGTAATTCAGAATGCATTAATAACAGGTGCAAATACATTGTTTTTATCACGCATTTAAGAAAAGACACCATTTAACTCCACAGGAAATGAATGTACAGTAGCAAAGTTACATAGTAAATTTGCCATATGGTAGCTGATATATTCGGAAGCAACTTCTACAGCTGACTAGTATGTCTACTTTTCACTGGATCCAAATGCAAAACTCTTGTGAAAGATCCCATGTTCACTTCAAAGTGCTAGGCAAAACAATCATATAGACCATTTCATATAGAACATTAATAATAATACATCAAAATACAACATGCGAAGGAAACATGTACTGCACAATGTGAAAGATTACTACACAAAGTGATAGCAGGTGCAAGTTCCTTCCTTATAGAAACTTAGACGGGCCATGTTTGTCACACAGACTAGTATGTTTCCACGTGGAGGTAATGTAGCTTACACAACGTTTCATTTGGCAGCACCAGTACATCTCACAGTACATGTGGGAGTCATGTGTTTTGGCTCAGAAGAGATGCTCCAGAAGAATGATTTTGGACATTGGCAGTGCGGCATTATGCAAATGTTGGGACACATACGGATTATTATACAATGACTAAATACATTCAGAACAGCAAGCTTGTGTAGATTATGTTTTATATTTCATGTAGTGCTGATGTATTCTTTAATGCATTTTTTTTTACTTCATGATCCTCAAAGCCACTCTAAGAACGATGTAAAAAGTGTTTGTAGAAACGTTGGTTCAGCTATCGTAATGATGTAAGTGCTTCACTCTGAAGGTGGGCAATGAAAAGGGATCCGCTAAGGAAGCAGGCGATGGTAGATGTTCTGCCTTTGATCTGAAGAGGCAAGGATGCAGTTACTCCATTAGGGTTTGTGAACAAGGACAAAAGTAGAAAGGTGAATGTAAACAGAGCACAATGTAACATCTTTGACTGCCTTTTTACAAGGAGAAACATGAGCAGCTTGAAATGACACTAATAGCGGTAAGTCTCTGTCGACTTGTAAAATTACTTTCTGGGTGAAGCATACATAATTATATTCATTTTTATGCTTTACAAATATATTCATTCCAATTAAAAAAAAAAAATCAAGCACAGCAAAATATCCATTTTAAATAATTCATAAATGCTAACAGTGGTTGCTGGCTGAATGACAAGAAGAACAGAACAAGAAGTTAATTACATTTAGCAATTTACTTTTTTTGATAAATAAAGGCTGGAATACACTACGCACACTGCTTTAATAATGCAGGATCATTACATTTTGAAAACAAGATTGGAAATGACAATTACCTGCATTTTGAGGTATTGGGAAAGGGGTATAATGTGTTTAAGGTTTCCTGTAAATGCTTGATAAGCCTGGCCTATATTTACAACTTTTTTGATTAAAATAAAAAAATATTATATATATATATAATATTATATATATAGATATATATATATATAATATATAAAATATATGCTAAATTAATTGGTACTACTTTGACAGTTTAATTAAAATAAAGTTTGAAAAATAAGAGTAATATAAATGACTTTCAAGAGGCACAGTATTTGTGTAATTAGTCAGAATAGGTATGACATGTTTTCTACTTGCTGCCAAAACAAGAGTAACTGCACAACCTCCACAAAATGGGTGGACTTTCTATTGTATATCTATTTATATATCTACAGCATGTGGAACCACACTGTTCTTTTCAAGTCTTATACAAAATAAACCAACAAGACTTCTTTTGCTTTTTTTCTTTTTTCTTTTCTTTTATTAATCAATATTTAACCCTTTGCGATCCTATTTCGGACCAGGTCCGACATTACAATTTTTACCATTATTTTCCTAGCTTAAACAGCGAAAATAAATTGGACCTGACGCATCTGGCAAGCGTTGAATAAATGAACCGCTAAGGATTAATATTATTAATGGCAGTCGGGTCTAGGCTGGTTTCGGTCTACTGTGGGGAGGGTATGAATCGTGTTGTGAACAGCCAGATTGTGGATGATTCCAGTTAGCAGTGCTTGTATTGGGAGGCCGTCTCGCTAAGAGCCAAGGATTCCATGATCTTTTCCTATCGATGCACAGGTTCCAGAGAGCAAGTCTGACCCCGAGAAAGCCGACAACATAGGCCAGCCATGCCCCTCACTCCGCAGTGCACTAATTAGCAATCAGAAAGTCCTTGGACAAAGATATAACCTTGTTACACATGTTTGTCCTTTCATGCACTCTCGAGTTATATTTCCTGAAGGTAAAGTGTACAATGGTTGGGCCACAATGTTGGTGACAATACTGGTACTTCCTACATATTGTAAAATTGGATGTGCATGTGAATTACATCTCAACAGGGACTTCCTAGTAATACATAAAGAAATGCTTGACAATTGCTGATAAACGTGACTGTGTGATGCAGATGATCGTCTTACCTATAACTGTGTTTGCATCTTTTTTGTTTTGTCGGCATCTCTTTTTGGAACACCGCAACCAGCAACACAGTCCTTTGCAGTTCTTTGGAGCGCACAATTCATTCTGTATCTGTAATGGGTGCTGCTGGGTACCAAAATAAAATAAAGCAAATTACCATGATTAACATGCCTGTATTTCTGATTGAGGAAAAAAAGGTTTCTATGTGAGAAAATGTCTGTGAAATTTTGTGCAGAATCCACCACTCTTGTGTGAATTCTGTATGGATCGTAGAATCCTAGAGGGACTCATGAGGAAGAGCAGAATATATTTTTTCTCTTCTCGGCCCTGACCGGAATCTATAAAATTTTGCCAAACTAGCGGATTAATTCCAGACCTTAACCTCTAGTGGTTATGTTTTTGTTTTTATTACATGTAGTTATATACTGTTTCATACATTCTGAGAATTACATATTGTTAACATTGAACACTTGGTATGTCTGATGTTTATAAGCAGTTATATTGAAGTTTGGGGGGCCCACAATAGGGCCCTGCATCGGGGCCCATCTTTCTCTTCCTCAGCCACTGCCCCCTAGTAAGTACTCTTTAAAGATAAAAAACCCAAAAAAACCAAAAACACTTTTCTGTAAATAAGCTTTACTGTTGTTTTAATACAATCCTTGTGCATTGGGAAATTGAACAAGACAAAATTAACTTACTAACCTAAGGTTATTTGTGCAACCCTCTTTTGACCTTTGTTAAGACATATTGTATTCATTATCCATTGATTTCAAAGGTCTGGGTGAATGTAGTAATTTACCTTTGTCCCCTAGAGGTATGAATTGATTTTTATAAAACAAATACAATTTTCTTCGTCAAATAGTCCATTTTAGTTTACACACACAAATATTGAAATATATACATTTATTCACACACACATAAATGTGTGTGTGTGTAAACTGCAATTAAAAACATCTGACGTTATGTACATAAAAGCACACATGCCGACGTCGGCCCTACACTTTCTCTGGTCTGTGATACAATGATGATATCCTTGTCTTCCAAGACGTGTGGGTGTTATCTGGGTATATCAGAGCAGTGTATACGTGTTAAAGAAGTTCACAAAGATTCTCTAACATGGTGTGTTTATTCCTTATCTACATTTTCAATCAAGAAATCTGTGGTAATCGTAGTTTCATAGTTTACTTTAAGTCCACTTTATATTTATAGAATCAATCAATATTATACCAATAGTCATTTACAAAATAATACATTATTAATACATGCATTATTAATGCTACCATATTGCTGTTTGCTTTATAAATATATTGGTAAGTAATACAGTATACAACGCCTGACTGATACACATAAAAATGGAGCAATATTAGACATTAAATATTTATTGCAATTTAGTTGTGTTTGTAATATACACTGTAGCTTTCAAAATCACAGATACTGGAAAGTACATGTCATGTCATGCTATCAAGTAACCCAAGAGCATATTAAAATACAATAAAGGTTTTCTGTAGAGAAAGTATCAAATATAGAGCCTACAGGCCAGTAACATGATATGATATCTCACACTGCTTCTTCACATGATGTCATCCAGGTATGATCCGAGTAAATGTTAACATTCAGTCAAGTATTTGCAGTAGTCTTAGCCTGGTAGACAAACACTCGACTAGTATATTTTTCAATCGTAATTTGGTTTGATAAACTATCCTGTGGTTTTGATATTATAACCCATCCGCTGTTTGTCACGTGTCACTGGATTTTGTGTCCCAATAATAGTTGGCCATGGAATGGCTTTTTATGTTTCAATGTGTTTATTTTCCCTAATAAAGACCATTTTAAAATGACTACCTGCATGTCCCCCCACCTGTGTTTTGCTTCTCTTTGTTACCCTGGAGTAACTGAATGATGCTTGAACCTCTTTCTGCTTGTCTGTTCAAAAAAATCTTTTAAAAAATGAATAAGCGTGTGAGCATGCAGGGATGTGCTGGTATATGGCAGGGGTAAGCAACCTTTGGCACTTCAAATCTATTCCATTGCAGGACTTTTTCCCAACCAGATCCTAAGTTATTTAATTGACCCTGTTGGAGGTGAACGACTGTAACTGTAATACTGTAAACAGTCACTCTGGAGAAATGTTTGACTTTACTAATGAACTTGATTTTTTATACAATGTCGAAATACACATATCACTTTAGCTTCCAGTTAACATACATGGTTTGCAGGTAACTGACAAATTGCCTCTGGTGTATCATTTTCTAATTTCTAATACACATAGGGATTTAATAAAAAAAAAAAAAAAGACATACTTTCTAAAGCATTGCCAGAGGGTTCTGTTCATCAAGTTTCCACTTATCATATATACATTGTCAGGCATCCACAATAACCATCTTTTTAATATTGAAGTATCCTATACCCATAGTATTTGTGCATGTTGTTTTTTTCAGCTTTTTATTTGCAGAACTGTATTTAAAAGTACCACTTGCAAGTGCAAATGCTATTTTAAATAACTCTAGGCTATGTTTGATGTTGTATAGTATGTTTTAATATAGCTTTGAGACAATCCCATCTATAACTATGTCTTGAAGACCAAGAGAGACCTTAATCAACTACTCAAAAACTAGTCAATGCATTGCAATATTTCAATAGAATCTAAACACAGATGATTAGGAATGATATCTAAAAACATATATCATTCCTAATGTTATCTTATTTTGTTTTTTCCCTTCTGGTAATCTTTGAAAATGTTATTTGATGGGTTTTTTTTGTTTTGTTTCTGTTTTTCTGGCATTAGGATTTAAGCAAATGCCAAGAAGTTGTTACACAGTACATTGCACTAATGATGTATTTTGCCAGCCATTAAATGCTATTGTACAGCAAAGTAATAAACACATGCCTGTGTGTGTGTGTTTGTTTATCTAAATGCTGTTAGAACTATTTAGCAATACAGTGCTGATCATGCTGTAGTACAGTTATAATCAAGAGACTGTGCTGTTTTTCTTCTATATTGTTTTACATCTATAATGTGAATGCAATAATGCTATAATGTGAATGCAAGTACTGGGGCAAGAAATAATGGTGCAACAGGGAGCCATAGCCATGCAGTATAAAAGTCTGACTATATAACAAGAAACTGCTACATTTGAGATGTCACTCTTTATATGCCCTCAAACTTCATTGGGATTGGTTACTGTCGATGCTTTAAATGGAATAAAAGTGCTTTACTAGGCTGTTATCGTGACTTCTTAAGTATTTACCAGATATGTGATTGGAATTACTCCAGTAGTTTAGAAATGCAGGATACATCCATGCAAAGGTCATGGCATAATTTTAAAACTGATTTCATGTATATATTCATAAAAAGACCTTAACTGTTCTAAAGAGCTGGGGTTTTTTAACGGTCAAATCAAACAAAGTGGAAAAGTATTTTTAAACTCTTATTCAGTGTTTCCCTCTGGTACCCTAAATTCATTAGTATTTTTAGTTTTTATTTTTATTTTTTATATTGGTCTGTGTCTCAGACCCATATACTTAAAAAATTAATTGACATTCCAAAATTGGGCAGAAAATCATGGGTAAAATAATTGGGCGTACTAAATAAAAAGAAAAAAAACACAGCTCTTGGTGACAGAAAGGCGGTGTACCCTTTAATCTGTGCAGTTGTTATTGACAATGCAAGTTAAAATCTTCAAGCCTATTTGTCTCGCAAGTCTGTACAGCTGCTTGATGCACATGACAGTTCAATTAGTTAACAGAGTAAAGGAATATAGTTCTGTCTCAGAGACTAATCAGATTAGGATAGCCAAAGTCTCTTTGGACCTATTGATTGCACACTTGCATAGCAATTCATCTATCATCAGATTATGAACATTCTGTCAGAAACAGGATGATGTTCTTGTTTCTACTGCAGGGCACTTATCTCCATCTGTCACTGAGAGAAACTCTGGCACAAAAAAACTATGTAATTCTACGAGTTCTCAGGTGTAACGAATTAGAAACTTTTTTAATCCTATAATCCTACATGGGTTATCCATGAACTATTTATGTCCAGTGTGTGCATCTAGTTTCCTGTCCTTAATTCCCACTGTGCATAAATCTGTGTACGGGAAACCAATACCAACTGGGTCAGTTCAATGCAGTATTCATTGATATGCCAGGTTAAATAGTTATACACACAAAAAAGGCAAAATACAAACAAGGGAGAATGTCAAATTTGAAGCTACTGAGATTGTGAAGGACTTACAGGTTACAGCAGGGAAGGTCCACTGACACTGACAGCAACCTTCTCATATTACTGTATGTAATTTACTTACTGCCATAACTGAATGATTAAAAGATTTTAAATGGTAAAGTAGAGCCATTTTTTCTAAAGAATAGTTTTAAATAGCTGGGAGCTCCGCCAAGTACACAATTATACAGCTATAATCAATGAAATTTAGTGATATCTATTTCCTAGAGAAAGCCAGATCACAAATTGAACACAGTGGTTGCTGAAATACATTACACCAAAGAGCATCATTGGATTATTAACTTGAATGGGAAAATGTTGCTCATTGGTCAGCTCATTTTTAAATATATTTGAAGTCTACTTTCAGTGTGTGTTAATCTTAAATCCATTATACATTTGTTAATGTCTCATGTTTTTATAGTTATGGAAAAAAAAAACTTTGAAAAAATAAACTTTTTTATTATTGACTAACTGATTGTGGTGTTATATATATATATATATATATATATATATATATAATATATATATTATATAATATATATATATATATATATTTGTATTATATATAACATGTATCTCTGAACTGAGACTTGACTCCTGAACCTTAAGGTTTATGCATTAATACATCAATCTTGGTGAGACAGGGCAGAAGCCCTGCGCATGTAAATAGTGTGTTTCTGTTGTGTATAGCTTAAATAAAGCTATATTATTTTGTATTTAAGTTTGGCAAGGATGGGGTTAATTGTGGCTGGGTCTTGATTGAATAATTGATCCTCAATCAAGGCCCAGCTAAATCATAAGAACATAAGAACATAAGAAAGTTTACAAACGAGAGGAGGCCATTCGGCCCATCTTGCTCGTTTGGTTGTTAGTAGCTTATTGATCCCAAAATCTCATCAAGCAGCTTCTTGAAGGATCCCAGGGTGTCAGCTTCAACAACATTACTGGGGAGTTGATTCCAGACCCTCACAATTCTCTGTGTAAAAAAGTGTCTCCTATTTTCTGTTCTGAATGCCCCTTTTTCTAAACTCCATTTGTGACCCCTGGTCCTTGTTTCTTTTTTCAGGCTGAAAAAGTCCCTTGGGTCGACACTGTCAATACCTTTTAGAATTTGAATGCTTGAATTAGGTCGCCACGTAGTCTTCTTTGTTCAAGACTGAACAGATTCAATTCTTTTAGCCTGTCTGCATATGACATGCCTTTTAAGCCCGGAATAATTCTGGTCGCTCTTCTTTGCACTCTTTCTAGAGCAGCAATATCTTTTTTATAGCGAGGTGACCAGAACTGCACACAATATTCAAGATGAGGTCTTACAAGTGCATTGTACAGTTTTAACATTACTTCCCTTGATTTAAATTCAACACTTTTCACAATGTATCCGAGTATCTTGTTAGCCTTTTTTATAGCTTCCCCACATTGCCTAGATGAAGACATTTCTGAGTCAACAAAAACTCCTAGGTCTTTTTTTAATACCCTCTCCCAAGTAACTATACCAGGTTAATAGTAAGTGAAGGCAGATGCCCAGTCTTAAAAAGTGGAGTTTAAAAGGAAAATTTCCACTGAAGGAGCTGCCCAGCCTGGAAAGCAGGGATTTGTTTAATTTAAACCTTTTATTTCAGTTCTTGTTCTTGTGTTAATTTGTTCCTGTGTTTTTTTGTTTGTTTCCTTATTAAACGTGTGCAACACTACAGCTTCCTGACACTGAGTCTCATTACTGACGCTATCCTTTCACACTTGACTTGCCTTACTTTAGTCTAAAACTGTTTGTGGGCATTATCATCTCATCAGTGCTGTTCATCTGTCTGTCAGCTTCCCTTATCTTTCTGGGCCACACAACCACCTTGTTCCAGCCATTATCAGATGATAATGCTTGCACCCCTGGTTGTTATTACTTAACTATCTTAAGTTAGCACACATATTCCCAGCACTGATTCCTATTAGTGTTTATATTCAAATGCAATGCTGGGACATGCCAGTGGTAATATCCCTCTTGAGATTCACTCCCATGATATCCTATATTACTAATATTCTCAATGTTTTCTTTTTCCTCTTTTTTTCCAAGCAATTCTATTTAGTCACTTTCAGTAGAACTCAGTGCTGTCATTGAGTAGAAAAGCAGGGTCAGCTTACCCAATGAGGAGATTTTAAAATGGATTGCTTCTTGAACAGCATTGAATAAATCATTTAACCTTGAATAGGGGATAACTGTTAGAATGAATGTTTGTTTATCCTGGGAGTCCACAGAGATTGGAAAGTCTCAATAGAAAGAACATTTGGCCTTCATTCCTCAACTTCTGGTGTGCACTATATTGATTATTAGTCAATTAGGAGATATCTGAGTAACATTTGTAGAAATCTAATGTCTGCTGCTACTTTAGGGAGAGGAGACTGTACACGGATAGCTTTAAAATGGTTCTCTTATTGAAAAATGAAATCAGATGATCTTGTAAAGAATATATGTTTCTTAAATGCATTTCTGCCACTCAATGGAATCAGACAGTACTGTATAGTAATGTAACAATGATTTTAATAGTTTTGATGTCCTAATGTGTATTTTTGCCATTGGAATGGGGCAGGTGTTAGGGTTAGTGTTAGGTAGCCCTACTTGAAAAAAAAAAAAATCACCATACTTGTTTACACATGTTACTTGGCACATTCTTAAAGATCAGCGATAATAGGGCTTACATTAATAATAAGTAAGGCAAAATTAATTTATAGTTTGCATATCTCAAATATGCGAAATTTTCATTATATTACAAAATCAATCAAGTATGTGATCTAAGTGTGCCTACACTTCAAAATGCAGGGACACAGCATCCTCATATTTCTTTTATTTTTATGATTCACCACGTTATTGGATGCATACACATTTATTGTATAGAGTTACAGTCATTAGCATACGCAAACACCAAAATGTATAACTATCAAAACACTCCATAAAATGCTGAGATATTTTACTTCCTACAATTATAGATATATTTGATATGTTTTCTATCTCTTTTCAGTTAGGTAGCTTAAAAAACATAGAGGGTTTCCAAATGCAGTAATTATAGGAGATTAAGGATCACTATTAACATTTACAATGGTCATTATCTTTTCTCATTGTGGTGAAATATGGTCATATTTAACAAGTGGCTTAACTTTCGAAATGTGTGATGCAGGCCGTGCATGCAGCACCTCTACACTGTTAATACACCTAATACAGTTTCAATACCTGAAGCAGGTTTGTGGATGTTTGTGGTTTGCTTTTTTGATGTTGGCATTTGAATAAAGTATGGTGTTAATCCCCAAGACTTTAGCCCTTGAAACACACGCAATTTTTGGGTAACTTTTTCTGGCAGCTTATCAAGCAACTAGGGGACATTTTTCAAAAAGATTTTGATTTGATCAACTTTAATGTTGAAGTCAACTAGTTACTTCAGCAATTACCAAAAAGGTTTTCTCTTGTGTCGTGGGCTTTAGTGAATATAAATTCAAAGCAGTTTTAAAAGCATCTTTAATCCAAACTTATCCAAACTGTATGGAGTGGACTGCTGTGCTTCTCACGCTATTAAAACAACTGCATTAAAATTAGCTGATTTGTACATATAAGCATTATATAAGACTGACAGGATACTTTTTCTTCATATCATTTTTATATTTCTTTTGAGCTTTCTTCAAATATAACAATGAATGATGATTCTTATTTAATTGTGTTTTTTACACTCAGAAAATCTGTAATAACATTTTTAATGCATAATATAGACAGATTAAAATGGACATGTGCACCAAAGATGCTCAATGGTCTGTTTGTCTTGCGGGACATTGTGGCACTCTTTTTTCACCTCTGGGATCCAGGTTCAAAGCCATTACATGGAGGGAGGTGGGGTTAATAACTTTCTTGGCAGTTTCTCAGAGCTTGCAAGGATTGAATGGGCCTGATGACAACCCCATGGATGGTACAATTCATCATAAGGCCATATGGGCTCAAATGAAGTTATCATTGCAGCCCAATTGCTAGTGCACAGTGAATAAAAATAAAAACCACTGACAGCAGATTTTGATCATTGTGTAAATCGCTTCAACATTCACAGAGCAAAAGGTCAAATGCAGTAAAATACTTTACAGATTACAAAGTGATATAGAAGAATTTATATTTGGCAAGTTGACTGTACTGTACAATGTAAGAATGGTGAAGGAAAGCACTACATTCACAATGGTGTGAAATGCCTGTCTTAGTGAATATTATTTCTCAGCTTTACACCATCCAGATCTGCCAGATAATAATGACATGGTTACTGTAAAAGAATACTACCTGGTATTCAAAAGGAAATGCTAAAGCTAACAGTGTGATGCCATTACTACAATCAGTGGCACTGCTGTGTGGTGCTTTGTGGAAGGACTTTGGTTTTGTGTCGTCATGCCTGATTTGTGATTTCCTGTGGTTGCACCCCACACTAGCTATGTCCCTACTGTATATGCTAGTAGTCCTTATCTAGTATATCATCCCAATTTCCCACTGAATTTCCCATATCCTGATACAAAATTATGTTTTTTTGGGAAGCCTTATTTGTAGCACAAATGGCTTTTTCTTTAAGAGATAGATGTTCTAGTTGAAGAAAAATGTTTTGCAGATTTATATTGGATTCATTGACCTCCTAGGGTGGTGTAAATTGCTCTGTCTTTAAAGTTCTTCCAGTGTTTTAATTGAACTATCTCATACACAAAACAAATCAAACAGACATGCACAGACAAAAAATGCATTATTCTAGAGTAAAAGGTGTATGTGCTAATTAAAAAGACCCGGGGCAAATTCAATTGTACTGCTTCGCTTTGTAAAACGGATTTATTGTCTTTTGAACGTGTATCTCATTTACAAATGCAGTAATTAAAAGTGTTGGCTTTCACAAACACATAGAGCTGGCTTTCACAAAAATACTTATTTTTCTGAGTGACAGTGTTGTTTGTTGGATTGAAAATCAAATAAATACAACTCCAACATCTCCAAAGATTTTGCTAAATGGAAACCTTTGGAAATCAATAGCTGTAACTTTGGCATTTGCAATTATTAATGGTGAACTTGCAGAAAACATTTTTTTTATATATACATTTTCTTTGTGGATGTTCAGAAGTTTCGTTTCATTCTCTTAAGACTTCTGAACACTGGGATTGATTTGAAAATGTGTAAACATCTTCATAATAGCACCAACACAGTAGCAATTATCCTCACACACTTTACACCCCAAGTTGTTATAGTATCTGACACATTTTGTTTTTCTTTTTTTATGAGTTTGCATCACACTACGAATAGGCTGAGAAAGCTATGTGGTTTGGTTTTAATAAAACAGATGAGAGTAGGCTCCTGGGGAATATGTCTTTTACAAAAACATGGGGCACAGTTCCAGTTGGCAGAAAAAGAAAAAAACAAACATTGCGACAGACCACTTGTGCCCTGATACACCGTTCCTATCTCTAGCAACATAGCTGTGGTCAAAGTTACCCCTGTCATTTACAATTAACATTTAGAACAATGTCATATCAATGCTACATTCTGAAAACTACATAGCTTTTAATGTACAAATGACAAGCAGATTTAGGACTTCTGCCCGGGCCCGTTTCGATGTAAATCTCTTTGCACAGCATATTTAAGTACACAGTTGTATCAGAAAAGGGTTAGTGTTAGGTTTAGGGGTCGAGTAAGGGCGGCTTAGGGTTATATCATGCTAAAAAATTAACTAGTGTAACTATGCATAACAACATTGTAATTATGTGTAAGTCATTTGCATTTACTAAGTAAATACAATGGAAATACCCAGTAATTACACACCAAATGTATTTGTAAAGTGTTACCCCAGTCATTTTTATTGCTTCTTTAGGATTACCATTGACAATCTGTTAACATACAAAATGTATTCAAGGGAAGTGAAAATGCTGAACTGTATAACACAAAAAGATCTGTAGATACTATCTGACCCAGAACAAGTCAAACTCAGTGGAAGTTTGATTGTATTTTGTATCTCTATGTAATAGTGAAGTTATGTCTCTTTTTTTTAATTACTTGTACTCAAAAATATTTAGGTGCAAGATTCAATATATTCAGTGAGCGCTCCTCAGCTTCAGGGAGCAGGTTTGAAATCTTAAACATCTTCTAATTCAGCTTTTATGGAGCTATGTTATGGTTATTCACTAAGAAAACACTGGGGCCAAATTCAATTACCCTTTACCATAAAATCAATACAAACAATAAACAAAGCTAATGTGATGTCAGTTTGTATTTGTATTTGACTTAAACGTCATTGATGATAAAGCAAAGTAAGAATGCTCAATGTTGACTGAATTGGGCCCTGGGTCACCCCCGTGCTTGATTGCAGCAAATATCAAATCAGTTGTCTAAAAGTCATGTCTGACAAGTTTGTTGTTTTTCTTCATTGAATGTGATGGAAAACAACAACATTACAAGAAAACTACAGACGCCTTTACCGTCTAGACTCAGTAATCTTAATCTGTCAGTAGCCACCTCTAATTCCAATATATTGAAGTACATGACACCACCAAGACCTCCATCTTATCACCCAATGAAATACTGACAGGACAATTGGACTTTTCCTTTATATTTTTTCTGTCAAATAATGCTTTTGGTGAAGTAAATTGTTTTATAATACAGACAACTATAGCACATTAAAATGTGTTTTTTTTTTTGCCTGTGCAGACAGCTATGTTAATTGTATTCTTTATCTGTAAACTATTTTGTTTTAACAAATGACTACACTGCTTTGTGTAAAGTAGAGTCACTACTGCTTTCTTGTTTTAATTGACTGCATGTGTATAGTATCTTTTGATCATTTTTGCTTTTGTAGAGCCTGAGCACATTCCACTCCAGTAGGTAAATTAATTACCGGTAATTAGTTATTTGCAAGGTATGCTGATGCATCTGCATTGCTTATTATCTATGTTTCTGTAATAATATGAATGGTTTAACATTTGTACACTTTTATTTCATGGAGAGCTGAACTTATGTTCTTAAACATAATTATGTATGTACCACTACAATCACTAGTGTACTAAATACATCACTTGGGTCAGTTGTGTGTCTTTGGTGGACCACTAAACACCAGCTTGGGATAGAGTAACGCAGCGGTCTAGGCTGCAAACAACAGGAATAGCAGACATGGAGATAGAAGACTGCAGTTTAAGTGCTTCAGAGCACACTTTTATTTAAATAAAGCAAAATAAACAATTAAACAAGCAAATCCAAAACAGCACCTGCACTATGCTATCACAGTGCAGGGCTAGGGAACACAATCTGTGGCTCCCAGTCATTCCCCCTGAAAACTAACTAACCCAGCTCCTCTTTTATACAGGTGGCCATCCCCACATTGTTAGTCTTTTAACTAATTTGGAACACCAAACATACTATATAAGACAAGGGCAGCTAATGTGTAATGAGTCACTCTTTGTTTTAAGGGATTTTTCTTTTCTTTTGTTTATTAACTTAATAAACACTGTTAACTGTTAGCTAAGGCGTAGGGTTAATAAAAATATGATTTAATTTGCTAAACATTACTACAGTAACACTTCGAAACAATTTCAAGCATATGATCGATTAAGTATTGATCATCCACAGGGCTCTGGTGTTTGATTGATCATCCATAGGGCTCTGATGTTTGATTGATCATCCATAGGGCTCTGATGTTTGATTGATGATCCATAGGGCTCTGATTTTTGATTGATCATCCATAGGGCTCTGATGTTTGATTGATCATCCATAGGGCTCTGATTTTTGATTGATCATCCATAGGGCTCTGATGTTTGATTGATCATCCATAGGGCTCTGGTGTTTGATTGATCATCCATAGGGCTCTGGTGTTTGATTGATGATCCATAGGGCTCTGATTTTTGATTGATCATCCATAGGGCTCTGGTGTTTGATTGATCATCCATAGGGCTCTGATGTTTGATTGATCATCCATAGGGCTCTGATGTTTGATTGATCATCCATAGGGCTCTGATGTTTGATTGATCATCCATAGGGCTCTGATGTTTGATTGATGATCCATAGGGCTCTGATTTTTGATTGATCATCCATAGGGCTCTGGTGTTTGATTGATCATCCATAGGGCTCAGGTGTTTGCAATTTCAGAAACATTAACTGAAACATTAACTATTAACTAACAGTTAACAGAATATAAATAATGTACATTAACATGTTTATTAGGTGTTTGTTAATAGTTAATAAACCCCCCAAAAAACAGCCCTTAAAATAAAGTGTGACCGTGTAATGTGATTAAAAAGAAAAATAATCTCTTTGGGATCTGATCCTCCCAGCTCGAGGTCCCAAGCCACGACAGTGCTGTACTGAGAACAGCATCGCTTATGAGACTCAATTCCACTTCAAATGTAACAATATAATCGGACACTGTTATCTTCTACTGGGTTGGAAAAATGTTGTGCATGTGTTAATAGTTACTCGGTATCATATCTAGACCGATGTTGTGGCATTATTATCTATAAACCCAAATCCGCCAATCCACAACAGACAACACAGATACTTGATTGTTTAAGTAATCTGTAAGTTATTTGTTACCTTTCAGAAAAAAATGTGCCAACAACAATTTGGGATAAAGGCCATTCTGAATGTAGCCCTACATGTCAAGTATTTCTACAGACATTGTTCAAATATAATCAGTTTTTTTCACATGTAGGAAACCCATTTTGAAGTTTTTCCCAAGAGGTCCTTCTTTCTACAGTCTTGTCAAGCCTCTCATTAATCACTCGTACAAATAGTTCCCCTACTTTACTTGTTCTCCACCCCAGTGTAATCACTTCTGTTTCTAACTCTTAAAAAGCTATGTTAGGTTTGACCTCAGAAAATCTTTGTTAGAAAAAAATGAGGGTCTACGTGATTCCCCAGAAAAAAAGTCCTTGTAATACCGCTGGTTCAGTGGCATTTTTGAGAATAATGTATGTAATTGGTGATTACCATTACTGTTGTCCTATATATTTTTGTGAATACTACATTTATATAATACTGTGAACCTTTAATCAGGATAACTGGGTAATGACGCTGTGAACGTATATATATAAATACACTATATATGTAATATATATATACTAGATAGATAATAGGCATATATAATATATATATAATATATATATATATATATATATATATATATATAATATAAATGTCTTGTTTTCAATCACTCCATCACTTTCAATTCAAACACAAAATGTCTTGTTTTCAATCACTCAGCAACACCCGCAGTACAGAAATGTTCATTATTGATCAATAAAATGAGAATACATTAAAAAATAAAAGACATAAAGCTGGTACGTTCATATCTCAGAGAAACTGGAGAAACGGATAACGTAATATATGACGCCACAGAAGCCCTAGATAAAATTATTTTCCTGTAACTCACTGAAGCCCAAAATTAAATACAGTAAATACAAACTTTTAATGTTTAAATGTGCACTTACCATGCTCAATCCTGAAAGAGCAAGAATTCAGATCTTGCAATAGTATTGTACTAACATTCGATGCCACCAATGTATTTGCCAGAAACAGACAGTTCGAAGCTTTTATGATCTCTTTCCCTCTGATATTCTGGATCATCAGAAGAGATATTTTTCTTCTGAAGAGTAAACATATATTATTTTAACAACAAACAAAAAAATATGCAACATGCATGCAACAAAAAAAACAAAAAAACATTGACAAACAAACAAGAAAGACACAATACCCCCCCCAAAAAATCTCCAAAACAAACAATGGCAGCATATTTGTAAGTGATAGTGTGCGACCTCTTAAAACACTAAACAAGAAATAATAATTACAGAAGGTCTTTGAAGTCCTTTGAAAACAGAAATGACGTCATACTGGGAGGTACTACAGTACTGTTTTCAGAGTTGACATGCCATCGCTTACAACACGTTTCTGGTGTGTTTCTTGGAAAAGTGTGTCTTTCTTTTTTTGCTTGTCATACTTTTTGTAACTGTTGCATGTAATGTTTAGAGTGTTTTTGTTTTACGCTTCAGGGACACACATAACCTCTGCAGTTCCACTGCTAACTGGCACAGGGTAAAGCCACTACTGTTGTACTTCTCATAAGCTTGTAATAGACATTTTTTGATGGTGGTGAAAAGGGTAATGCAGTCTACCTTTTAAGATGCATTTATTAATGACAAAATGTTGATGATAGACCAAATAAGGATGGTCTTTAAAGGGTTAATAGCAAGGTTACAATAATAAAAATAATGGGTCCCCGACATGGAGGTACATGGATTACTGTACCTTTGTCTGTAGAGTGATCATGAGTTATTAACCATACGCATCACACTTTAGTTTAGTCATTTATAAATCATCTATGAATGAGTTATAAAAGGAATAACATTATTCATTTTATATGTGGGGACTGAAAAATAAAACCCTACATTTTTTGTGGAAAGCTATTAAAATAATATGAATTATTGGACATTGTGGCTTATCCGCTGACAGACTGGAGAGACACAGGGGGTGATGTTGGAAACTCTGCTCAGGCCTGGAGGGTTTATTTAAAGGAAAACACTGGAAAAACCAGCAGTGATTACACAAGGCGGGCATACATAAAGTGTATGAAAGGCAAAAGAAAACTACAAATAAAAGGTGCTGTCAATATGTCTGCTAAAAGGTCCCCCGTACACACCTCGCTATGCTTTTATGTGTGATCTCAAATCCCTAAACAAATCCTTATTCCTGGTAGCAATTAAAACCATGACCCCAGTTACACAGCTGGGCCCTTTTATTGTGAGATACCCACCGGAATACACCCACCAGACGGTCAAGGAAGCACATCAGACCAATCACCGGCTACGATTCCCTGGAAACAAACTCACCTGGCAGTGTGCCTTTATATGGAGCATCTGGCGCTCTAATAAACTACTTGCAAAAATAAACCAATACAAAACCCTCATGTGCAGGGCCTCAGCCCTACCACAGGCATGTATTTATTGAAGGCAAACATACTAAACTGAATAGATTGGCTGCATTGTTTTTTCTATATACATTTTTCCAATCTTATGAACTGGCTATCATCAATGCCGACTGAGTATCAGAAAATGTTGGAAGTTGCTCCCCTATAATCAGTCAGTTAGGGTTGTAGTTGAATTGGTCTTTTCAACTGGTCATGTGCTGTTCCTCATTAAATGTGAAGATTATAGTGACAGATTTGTAGAGAATAAAATGCTGTCAGTATCAGCTGTTGTTTGTAGCAATGACAAGACAGGAGAATCGTCGTCTTTTTCCCTACAGAGTCTAGCTATTTAACCTTAACATCTGCAGTCACAAGAACCACTGCCTCTTTGACCTCTAAATGTGTGCAGATATGTGTGCTGCTAATTAGAAACTGAGGTCAGACGAACAAAATGAATTTCCCATAGGGACTAAACAGCCATCAGGTAGAAAATCCAGCCCTAAGAGAAGAAAGGGCAGGTCCCTTAGCACAGGGTGGCCTCATATCACCACTCAATTCCTTACTGCTGTGTTTGTCACAAACACAACTGAGCAGCGGATTGACTTATGTCATCAGAAAAAAAAAAGAAAGTTGTACATGAGGAGAAAAAAAAAGCATACAGTTTCAGAGAGCTAAATAGTAGGGTTGGTTTACACTGTGAATAGAATTATCTTTGATTTTCTTGTGTTGTTGATTTTGTTTGTTGTTGTTGGTTCAGGAGTCATGACTTCTAACAATGCCAGGTGGTGACAGAGAAAGATTTTTTTTGACTGCAGTCCAGTCTGCCAAAGCTGTCCAAATGCTGGCATCTGGGGATACTCTAAAATGAGTAGCGGGCCAGTTCAGTGTGACCCCTTCTGTTTGTTTCCAGATTGTGGTCACATTATCAAAACACAGGCTTGTACACTGAATATCCTGGAGAAGGTTGTTGCAGGTCAACCACATCACGAAAACACTGATATGTACACAATATCTTATTTACAGCACATAGAAATAAGCCTGGACCCTGTAATAAGATAAACACAATTGAGCTTAAGTTTGTTTTAATAAAATAGAATGCCCATTGTCACACTGTTAGGACTGTCATCAGTTATCTTGAGACTACTAGGTTATAAACTGGCCAACAAGAAGTCTAGACTATAATCCCACAGACCACCTTTGGGGCCTGGAATGTCATGTTCATCAACATTGTAACCATCCATGTGACAGCAAAGAGCTTGATGTTACACTGACTGCAGATTGGGACAGGATCCTCCAAGATGTTGTCTGCTGCCTGATTAAAATCATGTCCCATCTATGTAGAGATGGCATCAGTGAGATAATTATGTGGACCAATTTCAAACTGTATGAAAAGATAATCTCTAAAGACCAAGGCTATGAAAAACTGATCTCCAAAGACCAAGCCTATAGACATTTTGATTTCCGTGTGTCTTGTGGTCAGATGCATGTTACTAATGTTAAATTCAGTGTGTAATAAGTAATCCATTGAAATACTTACATTTGAATACTGTACATAGTTTTGGAGAAATTAAATATTATATGTATTTTAAGGCTATATTTAAATGTTAACATTTCAGCAGCAAAAATATTCTAGGTTTTTAAGATGAAATCTCATGGAATACAATTCAGCTTGCCACTATGGATTTGTGTTTTGGAATTATTTGCGTAAATCCTCCAGAAGGACATGCATGTTCCTGTGCAAGGCTTCAACAAGCATTTGCCTGGAGCAAATACCCATGCAAGTGAAGATTATGACTACAAAACCTGAGAATGATCCTACATTTGATAAAAGCTATTCAGTCTCACTCTTATTTTATTTTTATTGGGAAATAAAAGCCTTCAAAATGGTTTATTCTGTTCAAAGCTCAAGCTTTTGATAGAGAACATGTTAAAAGACCATTGCGTAAGTTGGTCTGTTATTTGTTTTTGTATAATTAACTACTAACAAGAGATTTAATTGACAATTTTTCAAAGCATTGAGGCTTTGAGGTAGTTAATATTCAATTAGATAATTATGTTCAAACAAATTAAAATAACATTTCTTTAAAAAACAACAACAATAATAATAATAATAATAATAATAATAATAATAATAATAATAATAATAATAATAATAATAATAATAATAAACCCATTAGACACCAGCAATTATGTGCATCCTGTTGTCTGCCTTGAAGTCATAATTCTTCCTCATGTTAATTTGTTAGATACATTGTTCTAAAACACATCCTTTGTGGGGTTTGGGGATGTAAAAGGCACATTATTTAGAAGTCGTTCACTCCTAAACTGGCCTGCCCAGGGTTTTGTTTTACAGTTAAGTACTGCCAGTGTTTTTCAGGTCTCTCTGACCCCACTGTATGAATTTCAGACTTACATCTAGACAGACATAGCCAAGCAACCACAGGCACGTGATCCAAGGTCATTTTTTCTTAGCCACAAGGTTATATTTTTGTTTCCCAGCTTGATAATTGAATACTTTTCATTGTGACATTAATCCCAGAATACACCAATCTTTTTTTTTTTTTTTAAAAAACACATATCTTGAGGCTTTGCTTATAGCCCTCCTGTCCATACATTATTTCCACTAAGCTTGCATTTTGTAACTTGCAATCTGGTCAAAGTGATCTCCACTTCAACTGTGTATGTTAATCACCACCACATTATGGACATCCCATATAATCTGATACTGAAAAATATAAAGTCTTGCTCAACAAGAATTAAAATGACACATTAGGACTTCGAAACAATAAAAAATCCATGTTAGATAAACACTAAACCACTGTCTGGTCACTTTCTAGAGGAAAGTCAGGGCCAAACATGCATTTTAACAGTACTTCTGGTTTTAGCTCCGCCCACTTCCGATGACACCATCTGAGTATGAGTATGAGTGTGAATATCGGGTTCTCTGCACTCCCCAAATATAGACCAATAACTAGAAACATGTTCATACATTGTGTTCCATGTTAGGATAGGCTGCTGTAATATGAAAAAAAAAACAAATTGGAATATTATCATGTATTACATTGGAGATACATATTTCTATATATCCACAGCTTTGTTCATAAAATATATTTTGACAAAGGGGCATGTATTTATTTATAAAAACTGTCGGTGGCATTGATATGTAATGTTACAAATAACTTCAGTAGTTGCAAAGTAGTTGTCTTCTGAGTGTCTTCTTTGTCATCGAATCATTTTCTTTTTCCACATATAAATGTAAATATATTTACATATACAGTATACACAGACTCAATTCTCAGCAGTTTCAGATTTACAGTATATATCTTTTTGGTACTGTGATCCAGGGGGATTTGATTCAATGAATTACTTGGTGCCTTTCTGCACATCCCCTATCAAAATTAAGTTGTGTGTTGTAAATAAAAAATAAACAAATCAACAGCTGGCTAGAAAAAACTAACATCAATGCCATCAAGTTACTTGCAGCCATGCCTGTGCACTGCTTCAGGACATAGAGCGTAATGAAGACAGGTGGCATCTCAGATGAGATCCCTCTGCTACATAAACTTCCAGAATAGGAGGTCAGCATATGTCATATACAGGGAGAGGGAAGTGACTCAAGGAAGGGACTTTTCTTGTGTCCTTGAAAATGGCAGGTTTAAGGTCGTGTAAGGTTATGCACTTTTTGCCATGCAAGACTAAATGAATAAGCATACATTCACACCTATATTTTGCAGGTTTGACCATCCCATCCTTAGATAGCATAGCTGGGAATAAAAATGAAATCTGTTGCTTGAGAGAATGCGATGAGGCTTTTATTTCTTTGTTGGTGTTACAGGTGGTTGTAAGGAAACCTTGTCAGGATTGGTACTGGTCAAAACAACCAATTTACTTATTCATTAAGCCTATACTTTGCAGATAATAATACATATAAGAGCGATACACAGCCGTTCCTGAAACTGGAAGATACAGTATATGACGTGATTAAAAATTTGCAACACTGTTTTTTTTATGTGTATGTGCTAAAGACGTTAGCATTGGAAAGAGTTTGAATGGCGTCTGCCTTGAAATCTATCACACAAAAAATTATTTCTAAAAAGTGATATAACTGAACAATGACTCTTTGTGCACCCAAAACAACCCAAACATTTTTAACATTGCCAAAATAAATGGGGAGCTGGGTGGTTAATAGAAAAACCCAGAATCATATTAATAAAAAAATAAAACTCTTTCAAGCATTGCAGTTAATGAAGCTAATTCAATTTGAAGAACATACAAATAATTAAAAATGTGTTTGTTTTAACAAGGTTAAGGGTGGAGGTAAAATACTTATTTTAATGAAAATATCTAACTTTTACCTATCAGCAGGGGGATCATGGGACTCCAAGTAAAAGATTTTAAAAACGCTATGGGGGTGCATGATTCATTAAAAAAAGGCTGAGAACCCCTGAGCTAATTAAAAACTGCATACTTATAAACTGAAAGCTACAGCAAGTGTAGGACTGGGGGTCACGCTTTTGTATTTGAGGTAAGATAATTATAGGATGTAAAATAAAATGAACCATATTCACACATTGTACTTTATGCATATAATCAACCCAAATGTAATCTCAATTGAAAAATCTCCTCTCTAGCTATAAGTTAAAACATGTCTGACATACACAGGACCACTATACATACCACCCTGGACTCTTAATAACTTGCACTTCAAAATGTGTTTCAGATAAATAGATACGCTGATCTGCAGAAGGAAAAAAGTGGAAGTGCAACATAAAAAAAATCAATCAGCAAGACAGACAGGGAGTTTGTTTTAAACTGGTGATAAATATCAGATGTTCATGAATTAGAACTGTATCAAAAACCCTAAATCTGTAAGCTGTGTATTTTCATTTGGATGCAGATACAGCATATGCATTCAATATCAACAAATGCATTATTTGATTTGTTTGCTTAAGCAAGGCAGAGGGTTTCGAACATATTGTATTTTGTATTGGGCGCCCCATAGTCCTGACCTTGGATAAATAGTTCCCTTGGATGAAATTGGTCAGCTCGTCTAGAACGTCCATTAAAAATACAAGACAATTTAAATTGAAATATGAATTGACATACAAACCCAAAATAAGATCTCCAGTTCTAAATTGTGTGTGCAAAATGCCAGGCCTAGTTTAATAGGTCAGACCTTCACCTGAGAAAGGTTTTTTTTTTATAGGACTTGCATTACATTCTCAGGAATCAATATACAAATCATACATTTTCATCGACACTAAAATATACAACCTTTAGTTTATGTGGCCGACCTTCAAACAATCATTCATACTGTGCATCCTGAGGTAAAAAGTCAAATAGACCAACATTTTGAAATTAATATGTTCCTAACAAGTTTTATATCAGGTTTAAAGTATACAGGAAGACTGTGCATATTGACTGGCCCCGTTTTGGGAGGACTGATCCTGTTTTCTGTTCTTCAACTCCTCTGCTATTTTTCCTGTTGACTCACTGTTGACTAATTCAAAAGAAGGTGGAATGCTCACATATCATACCCACTATGGAAACTTCAGGGGACTGTGCATGCTGATAGACGAAGACATTTGGTTGGATTGAGAGCTGAAAAGCAATACTTTACAAAAAAATATATAAGTATGGTTATTTTTCTGGATTCAGAGGTATGGTTGGTCAGCTGCTGCCACTATGACAACTAAAAATGTCACGTATACCTCCTTGTCTTGGGGACTGCAGTAACAATGTGACAAAAAACAGAAAACATGCAATAGCAAAACCCCACTGAAGTAGCAGCTTTAGCTTATCATATCATGCCATCATTCTCAAAATGTGACATTGTGTATTCACTATATGACATTTACTCGCAAGTAATGGGAAGTGCATATAATAAGTTTACCTAAAAACTAGATCTGAAATCTATGTGTAATGTCATTTTATTTTATGATTAAAACATATCTTAGGCATTTCAATTCTTTCCAGTGAAGGTAAATCAATCGAGATTTATATCTTGTTCAAAAGGGTGCAAACAGAAAAGGAAAACTCAGCAGTTACATCCTTTATCACTCAAAAACTAGCTTAACACTAAACAGTATATTTTAAATTAAATGCTTATATATGCAGCTTGTTTTGCCATATGCACAGCAACTGAATACTTCATGTCAATAATAAGCATATCTGTTTTCAATGACAACACTTGCATTGCTTTAATGCATAAGAAACCCAACAAATACCATATTTGGTCTGGGATTGGGATGCTGGTGGTTGTCACACATTGTGTACAAACAGTGAACTCCACTGCTGCAGTGCACAGGAATGACTGGATCTTAAACATGCTTTTAACAACACTGCAGTCGTTTGATAGTATTAGGGGAAAATCATTTCTAAATAATTGCGTTTCTAAGGAATGACTTGGGAAAAGAATTGGGGGAAAAAAAAAGTCATTCGGGTTGGCAGTCCAGATGTGTTTCACAAGGAATCATTATACTCTGAACCCAAGCATACGGGTTTGTTTGAGAGAACATGCTGAATGAATTCCGACAGTTTTAACCCTCTTCCCATCCCACACCAGTGCACATGAAAGAAAGCTGGCAGTCTCAGATTTGAGAGGCCCTGGGGTTGTGTTCGTTAAGTACAAGGAAATGCTGTCAAGAGAATCACTATTGCTGACAAAAAAAAGTAATGATATTCTTAAACTTCAAAATGATTTAACTTGAATTATTGGAAATATGCCACAGGTTAAAAGAACTGAAGATTACTCAGATGTGAAAAACAGAATAAGGTACCTTCTACTGCAAAAATCTAACTCATCAGGGACAACTATAGAATATAATTCACAATAGCAAACTGACTTATTAAAAAAAAAAATAGTAAACAAATCTGAAAATATGTATAGAAACCAACAGATAATGTAAAATAAATACATCCACTTTGACAGATCTGTAGAAACTTATAGAAATCTACAGCTATAGAAATGGGTGTGAACTACAGCAGCAGTGAACACATTTCTGTGGAACTCAGACAGCTTCTAACAAGCTCTTTGGAGAGCATACAAAGTTCTAAGCTTTTGGCCCTGTCTGTACAAAGGGTTGCATGGAGCTTGCATGTGAAATTCAAACCTGCATCTCTATAAGCTGTGGCGCTCGACTACTTTTTTTCCTCTGCGTCCTCAGCTCGTCTGAACTGAGGAAGTTTGAGATGCACTCAAGTTTGTTGCTATGGTAATGTGCTTGTTTTGAGAAAGGCAGTGATCAATGTAAATGCTTTTTAAATTGCTTATATATATATATATATATATATATAATATATATAATATAGAATATATATAATATCATGATATATAGTACCACTGGGAAAAGTTTGAAAATTATAATAAATAAATAAATAAATAAAGACAAATATTGAAGTAAATATTTTAAAAAAGAGTTAAAAAAGAGTCAATAAAAAAAAAAAAAAAAAACATTACAAACACAAGTCTAATACCTTCTGTCAGTCACCTTCCATCACTACACAATAATAACACCATACTGTATGTGGTGTGTTTATTTTTGTTTTCTTGGATGGTGATGGGGAGTAAACTTTTATCTCATGACACATGAGTATGAGTGAAGGGAACTCATTTTCTTTTTTCTGAAATACAGGAAAATAATCTTAGTAGGCATGGTTGCAACTTTGCATTCTCGCTGTGTATTGTAGTTTAATGATTTAAAAAGGCTGAATATCAAATTGAATCAATTTTTAGGCAGAAGCAAATGAAGGCTGGACAAAAAAGGTATTGTAGCAGTTTTTACTTCTTGCATGTGTACAAAACAAATCATTAAATATTTCATAACCTCAGATCTGTAATGTTCTAGAAGTCTATAATCAGTCATATCGATATATATATATATATATATATATATATATATATATATATATATATATATATATATATATATATATATATATATATACACACAATTATTAAAGACACAATCTTTTTGTAATTCCGATATTATTTTCCTCATTCCTACTGCTCTTTTTTTATTCTTTGAAATGTAAATCCTTCAAAAGAACTCAGAGTCAAGGGTATCACACTATGCTAACTGTCTGCTTTGGCTGAATAATCTACAATGTGAGAAGTCACCAGCATGCAAACATGTTTCATGCAATAAGTCTTCTCTTGCAGGAGAGTGTTTTGATTGTTTAGTTCATTTTCATTATGATCTTTCTCTGAAAGCACACACTCAATAACTAATGTACTACTGGGCTCATTTCCTCATTATAGTTCCATGGACACTCCTTTAGGTTTTGCAGTACCGTATATAACATGAGCACTAGACAGGTTCTTAGTATCTTGTTACATATGAGGAACATATATCCAAACAATGGGCTTGCCCAGAAACACCCCTGATCCTGTAAAACGTGCTATAATAAATGCTGCAAAATGAACACCTGCAGTAAATGGTGCTAAATTTAATTTGATTACTAATTACCTACAAGGTTATTGCCATCTATTTAAATAATTCCATGACAAGTCATTATGTAGTCACTACCCTTCTTTTTACCAAGTCAACCAAATGATCATTCTGTGTAGAATATGTTAGCTGTTGAGGCTGGATGAGGTGCTTATGCCAGGTCAATAGTTATACTGTTTGTGCTAGTCCTGAATTATTCATACACTTTTTATCATGCCAGATTTTTCAAAGTAAATGCAGTTGACTAATACAGTGGAATTCAATAACACCTTCCTCAACAGCTGATGTGTTTTCAATATGAATGAATGTCAAAAAGCAGTCGACAAGTTCCTTCTCTTCTGGTGCCTTGTTATTTCTGAAATGAAGATGAATTGTTAATATTGAAATTGTGTTTGTCTCGCCATCTACACAATGTTCACAACCATTGTGCTTTTGTGCTAAGCCTGAGAAATACAATATTTATTTTGTATTCATGTTTTTGTTTATTTTTTAATAGCATGAATTATCTTATTCCAATCCCTGCAAAAGATTCTAATCATATCCCTTGTCTCGAGCTGCTCCTTTAAAGTTCTAGGCAGTGTCACGGGTAAAGTATTGTAATACATGGAATGTGCACAGAACTATTTAAAAAAATATTTTTTTAAACATAAAATATGACACTGACGTCAAAATCAACATCCAGATTATTCAAGCACTTTACAATAGCTTGTGAAACGGTGTTGTAATTAACAGCCTGTAGGTAAAGTGTATCTGCAAGGACAGTCTTCAGTTCTAGTACGTCAGATGCATGTTCACAATTTAGTCTTGCAAAATAAATACAATGTGTAACTCATACTGATCTTGGGCATCAAGTCGACTCATCAGTGCTCACTGACAAGCAACTAGACTGTTTTACCAATTCCATAATCTCCTGCTTGTGATACTTGACAACTTTAGATAAGTATTCACCTCTCAGCTGGGCTGATGAAGGAATCACTCCACAAAGAAACAAAGAACGGTGACTTCCATATTCTAAAAGTCCACTGAAAACCTTGAAGCACAAAACACATTAAATTCTGACCTCAAAGAGGGGTTTGTTTGTGCAAATATTCCTCTTGAAGAATTGGACAACCGAAAGCTATGTAAATTCTTCAGACTGAGTGTAGCAAATGGTAAGTAAAGCAGTCACAGTACTGCTCTGGATTACTGCCTTTCTCTTTCATGAACACTTGAATCTAAATGCCTGTCAACAGTCGATTCTTGTTAGTGATCTACAGTAACGTTGCAGGATGTACAGAAGTGCGCACCTCCATCGCTGTGTGAAACTCCTGCTGGATACTGCTTTACATGATCTGCTGCAGACACATATTTAGCCTTTTTAGAGACATTCATTTTCTTGTTTACAGTGTGTGGTATTTAAACTTTCCACCTAGATTGCATATAGTGACATGTCATAATCACTGCACAGCACTGTGTGCATGGCGAATAGTAGACATAGGCATGCAACATTATCAAGGAATTTTGTGATAAAACTAGTGATCAGGAGAGGATTTATCAGTATGCACGATGATAAAGAGGTATGTGAAAAATACAGCAAACATGGGGTGGGGCTTGGCTGGAGATGCAGTAGTGATGTTCTTTTGCTATGCAGGGCCTTTTAAAACTGTTTTACTCTGAAAAAAAAAAAAATTAAACCGCGAGTGTAAAATAAACAGGGTATGTGAAAATAAATTGGACTTGACGAGCCTGACAAGCGCTGAATAAATGGACCGCTAAGGGTTAAATATGGCCTGCATGCATCATATTGCAGGACAGCAATGGACCCTGATTGACTCTCTACCTATATATGTACTGCTCTGGAAAAAATTAAGAGACCACTGCAAAATTCATCAGTTTCTCTGGTTTTACTATTTATAGGTATGTGTTTGGGTAAAATGAACATTTTTGTTTTATTCTGTAAACTATTGACAACATATGTTCAACCTTGTATTTCGTTTGATTCATGCATCCTTCACAAAGACAAATCTGCCCGATTCCAGCCTTGCTGAAGCCTCCCCAGATGAGTCCAATTTTCAGCTTTGCCCAACACCTGGTTGTCTAATGGTTAGACGGAGACCTGGAGAGGCCTACAAGCCACAGTGTCTCACACCCACTGTGAAATGTGGTGGAGGATCTGTGATGATCTGGAGGTGCTTCAGCAAGGCTGGAATCGGGCAGCTTTGGCATGAATCAAGCCAAGTACAAGGTTGTCCTGGAAGAAAACTTGCTTCCTTCTGCTCTGACAATGTTCCCCAACTCTGAGGATTGGTTTTTCCAGCAGGACAATGCTCCATGCCACACAGCCAGGTACGTCAAGGTGTGGATAGAGGACCACCAGATCAAGACCCTGTCATGGCCAGCCCAATCTCCAGACCTGAACCCCATTGAAAACCTCTGGAATGTGATCAAGAGGAAGATGGATGGTCACAAGCCATCAAACAAAGCCAAGCTGCTTGAATTTTTGCGCCAGGAGTGGCATAAAGTCACCCAACATCAATGTGAAAGACTGGTGGAGAGCATGCCAAGGTGCATGAAAGCTGTGCTTGAAAATCAGGGTTATTCCACCAGTTATTGATTTCTGAACTCTTCCTAAGTTAAAACATTAGTATTGTGTTGTTTAAAAATGAATATGAACTTATTTTCTTTGCATTATTCGAGGTCTGACAACACTGCATCTTTTTTGTTATTTTGACCAGTTGTCATTTTCTGCAAATAAATGCTCTAAATGACAATATTTTTATTTGTAATTTGGGAGAAATGTTGTCAGTAGTTTATAGAATAAAACAAAAATGTCCATTTTACCCAAACACATACCTATAAATAGTAAAACCAGAGAAACTGATAATTTTGCAGTGGTCTCTTATTTTTTTCCAGAGCTGTATATATATATATATATATATATATATATATATATATATATATATATATATATATATATATATATATATATATATATATATATATATATAAAATCTTTTAAAAGATAGCTCTTTTATTTAACAACACTCACCAGTGAACAGGGCTGATCTTAACCCGACTAGCAGTCAGTCCTGTACACCCAGGAGGGGGGTCCTCTTACCCCCCCCCCCCCCCCACTGTACTACGCCTGCCAGTGGACTGGGGGTCGGGACTGTGAGGGGGTGAGTGTCGTAGTGGTAACTGTTACAACAATACGCGACAGTCCTGTGTAGGGGTGAAGTGGCTGTAGTGTCCCCACTCACAGTGACAATGAAGCGCTGTCAGGACACATCCCCACTCACAGCATCAGCAGTGACAATGGAGCGCTGTCAGGACACACCCCCACTCACAGCATCAGCAGTGACAATGGAGCGCTGTCAGGACACACCCCCACTCACAGCATCAGCAGTGACAATGGAGCGCTGTCAGGACATGCCCCCACTCACAGCATCATCAGCTCCAGCAGATTAAATCCAGCAACAGTATATAGAAAATCTCACACAGATCATATAATTTCTAAATGACTTTTTTTTTTCTTCTGCGAATACATGTAAAAAAATGTTAGTTCAGATATTCAGATATTTTTCCCAGCACTAATCTATATGGTATCAACACTTGGTTAAAGAATTCTCTATTTGCAGCCATGCTTTGAGTTAGTGTTGCATTTGCATTGACAATTTACCTTGTGAAATTGTCCCCACCCCTCCAATGACTTATTTTCTGTCCTTAACTAAAAGCTTGCTTGCTTCCCGTTTTGACTGGTATAGTTTCAGCCAGTAACATGCTTTCACCCAGAAGACACTGCTGAGGTGAATTGACCCAGGAAGTGCAATTGCAAACACATAACCTGGAAATAAGGCATGAAATGACATGTGTACTATAGCATGTGTTTCTTTCAAAACTTCACATTTGAGACCTCTTTTGCTAATGGAAGAGTTCCTTAAAATTGATGTTAGCTACAATTACTGCAAGATGTACCTTGGCTTGCTATATCAGGAGGTAACTGCATTGCTGTCTGACTTGTTTAGTTTCACAGTGTGAACAAACAGGCACAGTATGCATTTTCCCTTAAGTGTGAGCTCTTGCTCGGTATCGCAAATCACATTTCTCCCACCTTTTCTGGACTGTGCATGGATAATACTTAGCTCCTTAATATATGAATCACAGCTGAATGCCCGGGCTAATAATATGCCACACCTGTAAACCCAGGAGTCTGTTTTTTAAGGAGTTTCAAGGCTAGGCACCTGCAGCTTGACCATACCAAGTGCAGGCATGAATACTTGCTTGGGTGGCTTAACACAATAAATGCCAATATACAAATGTTGATATGCTGTATTTCAGAAGATCAAAAGGTAATATATATATATATATATATATATATATATATATATATATATATATATATATATATATATATATATATATACCTGTTCACTACATCTGTTCAGTGCCAGGCTCGTTTTGGCTCAATTAAATATACATTTCCTGATCTTTCTTAATCTTGTTGCAAATCTCATTTTAACAAGTGATAATCACGGAAACTCACAAATGCAAACATGGTTTGGGCACAGAGCTGCATCAGATTATCGACACAATTGTTAATAGACGTCCCAGAATAAAAACTAGCAAACAAACACAAATAAATAGAATACAACATTGTAATATTTACACATTTGTTTGGAGTCTAGAATCATAGTATTTTATCAGAAAATGTGCATCAGAAATCTTTATCTGATCACAGAGAAGTATTGACACAGGTGTTTTACATTAAGCGGTATTTACACAAGTTTTTAACTGCGCACTAACAAATCGGTTTTTGTGCTATGGGGGAATCTTAATGGAAGCATTTAACAAACAATTACATTAAACGTTTCTCTAAGAAAATAACTCAGGAAGGAAGGAAGAACCATTACATTAAACCATTACATTAAATCTATTGTAAACTGAGGCAGCCACAATTATGAAGGTAAAATTGGAACGTTTCTGCAATAATATTTTATTATCTTAAAAAGTCGATGCACAACAAACAATGCACACCTAGTACACAGTTCCATTTGCATTATGCATAATTAATAACATGTGTGTAGGTTGTATATTAGCACTTATAATGGTCCCTGAACTGTTAAAGTATTACTAAATTGTGTTATATTTTGTTAATTGTTAATATCAGGTGTCATATAATCCATGCTTTAATACGATTGACATTGATCTTTTCCATCCAAAATTGTAATAATATAAATAAAAAACACAATTAACATGTTGGCTGTACTACACATTAAACCAACCATAATTATATCCATGTGTAATGCATTTGGGACGTATTGACAGTTTCATTTAAGAGATTCTTTTACATAATAAATTGGCTCTTTACTCAAACAACTTAGTAATGACAAGCCTCATTCCACATTGCATCCTATCATGGGAAACAAAGGTAGTTCATTACTTGGCAGTTAATGAGCAGCTAAAGTAGATCTAGAGCTTGAAGCAAGTGAAGCTGAGCAGAGAGCATTTAACCCTCCACAGTAACCAGTCATTACCAGTAATGTTCACTTTTTATTGATCCCTCAGCTGCTAAAAATAACATTATGAGCATGACTCAGAAAGTTAACTTTCCAAAGAAGTTGATGAAAAAACATTGTTGCAGACCAAGAATTAATCAGAATTCAATTGTGGCAGGGCAAAGCTCTGCCCTTTAAATTGGCAGGGATGGGGTTAATTTCCCCTACCTGCCTGGGTTTATTATGTTCAGGTGGCTGGGGTTGATTAGTTGATTAGGTTGATTAACGATCAATCAGCGCCCAGCCACCTGACATAAAAGGAGGCCTCTGCTTCTCATTTGGAAAGAGGGAGCTAAGGAAGCAGGTTGGTGTTTGTGGGTTTTTGTATTTGTGGGTTTTTGTATTTGTGAATCCAATGAAGGCATTGCCCAGCCTGGAAACCTTAATTTTTCAAGTTTTGTTTTTGTATTGCTTTGTTTGTGTTTAAATCCCTTTATTTTGCCCTTGTGCACGTTTATTTTGTGTTTATTTATAATAAAAGTATATTTGGAACTGCAGTCTGTCTCTGGGCCTCTATCCACTCGCCAGCCTGCCACATCAATATATAAAGAAAATTATAATCTCAATATGCGTTCTTGATCCGTAAAACATTATTCAGATAGAGATTTCCCTCTATTATTACAAGCTCTATCCTTTATTAAATTTAACCTTGGTGAATTTTACACTGTAATCGTGCATTTGCTAATGACGTCCTGAGTACTCAGATTATACATGTATCCATTATGATTATTGCAATTTATTTTTTAGTGGAGACTGTCAAATCTTGAGACAGGGAGACAATCTGTATGAGAAGGAGTAGGGAGTAGTACTTTGTATACAGACACAGTAAAGGAGTAAAAAATAAAGCACTTTGATTATGTCTAAGAGGACAAATACAAATATCAAAAATACCAGCACGAGTGCAATTGATAGGTCCTCATAAGCCATGACTACCCATGTGCTCATAAGTGTAAATATTGACATCCTACCTAAAAACTGTAAAAGTACTCAGGGATAGGACCGGAAACAATTTCAGAAATACTATGTATTTGTTTTGATTTTACACAGAAGTGTCTGACGGGTACACAGGCTCACCTACTTTAGATTCTTTACTAGAATCAGTGTGAAGAAGTTAATCATCTGAGAGATCTACTTGTCCTTTTGTGAAAAATCTTTCTGTCGGGGTGGTATGCATTCTTAGCTATCCAGAGAGATTTAGTATCCTCTCCAGTAATTTGTGTGCTTTGAATCCCTGGTGTACATTGAAACCACAGCTACTGAAATGCAGCACCACATAAAAAAGGTATCTATTTGTTTGATTGCATTTTGATTGGGGTCTTGAAGTTTTTCCTGTGGATATTTCATTTTGGACTGATAAACGTTTTGGGTCATTCAATATTTTCAGGCAAGCTTTGTACTGTTGATCTCTGAATTTTCCGACAGAAAACAAAAAGTAAAACTTTGCTAGAAAATGAAAAAAAAAGCTCTTTGTTTATAGATTAGTGATACGCAGTTAAAGCTAAAATATGGTTAATTTGCAATTATTAACCCTTTATGGTCCTATGACATTACAATTTTCCCTTTTTAGTCTGATGTCGGACCCTGTCCCACATCATCAAAAAGACGCAAAGCACAGGTCTAGTCATTTTTTGTCTGGAAAAAAAAGAGAAAAACTTTCAATGACTGAGTGAGACCAATAGGAGTTGAATGAAGCTGAAAAAGGAGGGTGCATCTGATAGACCCATGCACCAAAGAGATAATACGGACATAAACAAAGGAGATAGCTGCTTTTGTATCCAGCACGCAAAGAATATCACGGACATTTGCAGAGCTTTTTTGGATGTTATAGTAATATAATAATGAATTGGATCGTATTATTGAGAAAACAGTGATAAAACGGGTGATCAGGAGAGGATTTATCAGTATGCATGTCTATAAAGAGGTATGTAAAAAATACAGCGAACAAGGGGTGGGGTTTGGCTGGAGATACAGTACTGTGTCCTTTTGCTATGCAGTACCTTTTAAACCTGTTTTACTCTGAATATTTTTTTTTATTTTAAACAGTGCGTGTGAAAATAAACAGGGCATGTGAAAATAAATTGGACCTGAAGCACTTAACAAGCGCTGAATAAATAGACCGCTAAAGGTTAAATTAAACACCGAAACCAACTTCAAATGACCAATAAACTGCATAATTTCGATCGATTATTATACTATAAAATCCATGTCTTCTTTATGGTCATTCTTCTTAAAAGTTACTTTCCCATTCCAGCCACTTTTGATTCCAACGGTTTGTGTCAAGCAACCAATGAAGCTGCTCTCACTCTGGGATCTAATGCATACTGTATGTTTTGTAGGTTTCAAAGTGCTGTTAAAAAAAGTAATTGCATTTTATTATAGTTTTTAAATAGAAATAAAAAAACAATAAACATTTAATCAGGAACCTTTTTGTTATTAGAATAATCATAACCGTAATCTGGATTTTTCAAATATGGAATCGATAATCGAATCGACTTCTAAAAGTGACTATGGAATGGTTTAACTCTGCTAAAGGAGATCTAGAGCTTTAAGCATGTGGAGACCTTTGTTAAAATAACCCTTTAAGTATATAAATACCTTTTTTTGACCAAGAAGAGAATATTAAATGAGCTGTGCTCTCTCTCTCTCTCTATCTCTCTCTCTCTCTCTCTCTCTCTCTCTCTCTCTCCTCTCTCTCTCTCTCTCTCTCTCTCTAGTAATATTACTGCATCACCACAATAATAATGTCATGTATACAAGTTTTCAAAGTGAAATTTTAAAAAAAGTGCCCCGCCCCTTTGTATATTTTGTGTTGTATGTTGTGTGTTAATGTTGGTGTATAGTCATTGGTACACATGCTATAAATGGGTCTGTGTAACACGAATGTTTAAAATGTATATTTGTATTGAGGCATGAGGATTGCACAGCACTTCATGTGCAAGTAAAAAGTAATAATATGTGAGCATGGGGAATTGCACTTTATTAATTCACAAGCAGTTGTACTGCGACTCCAAATGAATGACTGATTAGCAATCGAGTCTTGGTACAGCTGCATAAAAGCAACATGTTTTCACTCACTTGGGTTTTTGTGTTCGGTGAGTGGAGAACAGAATTGGAGACGGAGGCAACGATAAGAATAGTTATAGTTAAAGTATTAGCTCACCGTGTTTTGTCTGTGTAGTTCGTTTTTGTTTGTCTCTTTGTTTTGGCTGCCAGTGCCGTGTCCTGTTTTTTTGTCTTGTTTTATTTTATAATAATAAACCGTGCAGCAGCACATCCATTTATAATTCCATCTCTCAGTACTGTGTGTTTCTTCTGGTCTGATGTCCCCGCTTCAGCCGTCTTTGTCACAGTGGAAAAGGGAAAAACAATGATGAAACATGCAATGTTTTGATTATCTGAAATATGCATGTACACTGGCTTATATACGGCAAGCTTTACCCCACAGACTGTACTTGTGTTATTGAGTTTGGAGTAATCTCTACCTTTCAAAATGCAAGGAACACTGGAAAATGGAGCTGCACAGCTTGGTACAAGTTCTATTAAAACTTGTATGTATGAATGTAATAAAAGTGGGTGAAAGTTAGTCTCATGTGTGTCTTGTTTAACTTGGCCATTTGTATAGATAAAAACAACTGTTCTGCTTCTTTAGCAGCATAACCATGACAGTTGGGTAAAAACATCTGAAGTTCTGTTGTAGCCATGCTGTTTATTAATACATTAAATCAACTGCAGCATTTTAATTTAAAAAAAGCCTTCATTTCAGAAACAAATGCAGCAGGCTACAAGCAGAGCATCAGCAACAGTTCACTCTGAATGTAGTAGATAATTAATCCAATTTTCTCCCTGCTTCATTATGTGTTCTATTAGTTTTCTTATTCAAACTTTCAAGTCACAAATCTAATTTAAAGCCCCTTAACTGGCCTAATGTGGTAATGTGTTCCATCTGTGTGCAGTGTCTAGCAGTGAGTGATAAGGTCTGAATACTAATTTGCCTCACGGTGTGCCCAAAGCTCAATAAATAATATATTACCTGTGCTCACCATTATTTGACTACAGAAAATGTCAAAAAAGATGGATGTGAATGCAAAGCACAGGGAGAAGAAAAGGAGTGGAGACAAAGTACAGTTCTTATAACAATGTTGTCATAGCAGCATGTGGGCCTCTATTTTTAGTCTACGTGGTGGTGATAACATGAACCTGCAAATTAAAGGTAGGGTGTATTTTTCATTACAAATACTGTTATGTGATGTGATGTGATGTGATGTCCCTCTCCCTGAGGTTATTTTAAGGATTAATATTTTGTTTGGTAACAATTCCTTTTTTCAGTTTATTCAGAAAATTCCCCTTTCAGAAAACCAAAAATCCCAATTGAATCAATTAAACTGTCATTACGGACAGTCTAGAAAATGGGTAACACTTTATATTAAAGCACTGCTTATTAATGTTTATAAATGTTTATAAATATGTAATAGACGCTTAGTAACTATTTTATAGAGTGTTAATAAAACATCATAGATAGCTTATAACCATGCAATAGCCATAGACAGAATCACAGTTTTATAAAGGGGACAGTTTTTAGCTACATGTTGTACTTTGGGATGTTTAAAAGTAATTCAGTCTATGGCTATTGCATGGTTATAAACCATCTATAATACTGTATTAACACCCTTTAACATAGTTATTAAGTATCTATTGAATACTTAGAAAATATTAATAAGCAGTACCTTAATATAAAGTGTTACCAGAAAATATTATCTATTGGCATGTGCATGCTACTGCAACTTTCTAATCCATAAAACCCTCCTTTTTGAAAATGTCTTGCTGCACTGTTGATTACAATCCACTTTGACACCTATGACAGTTTTATAGTTCTCATGCTCTATACTCAGTGAAGCACAGAAGTGACTCTACACTGCCACAGGCCTCCTCAGTGGAATTGACACTAAAGTTTTCTAGACTTAAAGGACAATCCAATGGATTGGTGGAAAATATTGAAATTGGTGTATATTTCAAATCATTTGTTTTGCCCTGTAATTTACAGATAAAGATTTCCAATATATCTAGTTTCTTCTGCATTCAAAGTCATTTCTTCTTAATATGTAGTATATCAATCAATCAATCAATCAATCAATCAATCAATCAATCAACCAATCAATCAAGATGCAGTAACAACAAAAAAACCTTAATACTTTAAATACAGAGAAAAATAAATGAATGAATGATTGATTAGCAATCAAGTCTCGGTACAGCTGCATAAAAACAGCATGTTTTCACTCACTCGGGGTTGTGTGTTCGGTGAGTGGAGAATGGGATTGTAGACAAAGGTAACGATAAGAATAGAGTTAAAATATCAGCTCACCGTGTTTGTCTGTGTACTTTGTTTTTTGTTTGTCTCTTTGTTTTGGCCATCAGTGCCGTGTCCTGTTTTTTTGTACTGTTTTATTTTATAATAATCTTCCTGAGGTGAATAAAAACTGTATACCACGATCGATTATTCAGCATCCTCGATATATCCACCTTCTTTACCACAACTTATTGAGAGTGTTGACATCTGGGGGGAATTGGATGCAACAGTGTGCCTTTCACACTTCACTTTAAAAACACACAATCATAAAAAAACTTGGGGCACATGTTTTTATATAGTTTGTTTTGTTATATTACATTTTTTTCCTCAGTGCATTTATTCTTATATTAATATGGCTAGTGTTCCATAACACTTGAATTAAAAGTGATTCAAATGAACTAGAGGTGAAAACATCATGTTCAACAACAATCCAACTCCCAGTGGCTCCTGATCCCTCTGAAGCATCCAGAGAATACTTGTGGTCACAAAGCAATTAGTATTTAATGTTTTACCTAAGATTGATCACTGCAGAAGAGCTGTCACTCCCTTTTACATCACAGCTGCTCATTTAGTGTGATATCTGACACCAGCACACACACTGTTGTCGGCAGCCTCTTGTGAGAAACATTAGGAAGGTTTGATCAGCACTTTCCTCAGTCTCTGACTTAAACTTTTCTTTTAAACAGCCAGGCTGATATGTAATGAGGCAACACCATTGTTTATTCATTAAATTAAAACCCAGAAAAATTCTACAGACGGTTACAGAGCCAGCAGAATGACAGATCACATCCACACAGATGGTGAACGTGTAATTTGTTCCCTTGAATGTGTTATTTTGATATTATAAATATTAGACATTTACAAATTGAGCTAAGGTCAAGCAAGAATTATAACACTATGTAACACAATTTTTGTAAATACAGTATAATCGTAAATCTCGAAAAACTACTCACTTCTAAATCTTTTGTAGTCATTTTTGTATTACTTTAGTATAAATACATGTTAATTTGGATTCATATGTTGTTTTTTTCTGACTTTATGTGAACGAAAAGACACACATTTGCCCGTTTTCCCATTGAAAATAGTGATATTTTGAAATATCACTGTCCTGGTCACAAAAGCAAAGTTTGTGCGGAATAATAGCCATTTTCTATACTTTTGAGGCATAAGCAATTAGGAAACAACACTTACTACCCAGGAACCAAAAAAAAAAAAAAATTGTTACACGGTGTAATTCATTACACTCATTCTTCTGGCCCACCTGGCATGCTTGTGTAGTTTTAATCAAGTTTATCATAAGAAGATGGACACAACTTTGTGAGGTATATTTGAAGATTACATTTTGTTGTCTAGAGGAATAATCAAAGTCCTAAACAGTTATAAGTCTTTCAATGTATTATTATGTCTTAATGCAAGCGGGATTGAAGGTTCCCAATCCAATGTAAACACATTTCTTTAAAATACAAATATTAAAGGGTCACTTAATAATATATAGAATATGCCTTTTTTCAAAGATGCTAATATCAATGCTTGGAGTAACAGACAAAATTAAACAAAAACTTCTGAAAAGTAAAACAAATTATTCAGTTTATTCAGAAGTTACAAAAAATGTAATAACACATATTATATGCGCATTATCAGAACAGGCATGAAATGCATATTCAAACAAGTATTAATAACACATTTCATCAGAAACATTTAAGCAAAATTAATTTCCTATTTTACCATTAAATTCAATACACTGCATAGTTGCCATTCCTGTTGAGAAGATTTTAGTCAGATGCAGTGTGGTTTAAATGAAAACAATGATGTGATGATCGTAGATTCAAAGAAAAGGGAATGCTGCATCAATGTCTTTAGCTGTTTCAAAGAATTTAACTTGAAGAAAGTTGTCCCTAGTACTTTGCCTTCAAGCAGATAGAATTATTTTTCCAGCGATTGCTGGTTTAGTTACAGTTTTTAAGTTGTAATTTTTGCTAATATTTATAGCAGTCTTACAATTACCTAAACCTTTACCTCAGACTTGCTATTAAACACAGTAGATGTTAGCACAAGTTTCAATAAACCAAGTCCTTCGTTTGTTTGTCGAAATGTATTATTTTTTCTTTGAATGTACCAACGGAAGTTCCTTACGATTAGAGATTCAGAGTTTTTCAAATGTGGCGCTTTAGTAATCTTCATAGGATACAAAGTAATGATTCTTAGGAGTGTCGATTCCAGTTTCTAGAGTATTTCTTTTCCTGTTGTAACAATAGGTTATATTCTAGCATAAAAATAGGATGTCACTAGTGTGGGGAGGCGCCTGTGCAGATGTAATAATTTAAGATACTGGAGTCTTGCAGCTGAGGTTTAAAACAAAGAGGTATTTTATTATATAACACATGAGTGATATTGTTTTTACAGGTAAGGAAAATAAACAGAAATAAGCAACAAAAACAAAACATTCCAATACCTTCAGTACCATATTGCTCCTGTGATCAGTGACATTAAAACATGTCATTGAACATATAGGCAGTCACCTTGTCTAGTGATTTGATTAAACTCAAATCTGGACCATCCGGGCCAGATGCTTTACAATTGATGAATTATCCATATGAGACAGCCCTGTAGAAGCACATCATACATAATGCTGGAATTAAATGAAGAAAGACTTTTTTCAAGGACACTGTATGACTTCATATGCATGACCATATAAGTAGTTTACACTTGTGCCATAAATACTTACAGTAAAGCCACATTATTGAGAATACTGAAAATACGACAGCATTTGCTTCACCCGTTGATCCTTACTTACAGGATCATGTCAAGTGGTTGGTTCAGTTCCATGGAGAGCAACCACACCGAACAGTTGCTTGTGCAGTTTCAGCACCACTCACTAGACATACTAGAGGAACTAGAGGAACAACCACCAAGTGCACACCACTGTGATCTGTGCTGGACTGTGCCAACTGCTGAAAGAGAAGAGACTTAATAGGGAGTTCCTCAAAAAGTAAGTAGCGGGGTTTCGAAAAACATAACATTATACATCCCCATGGGCTGCTACAACTGTTTAAATATAGTGTTACACATCCCCGGGGGCTGCTGCAACTTTTTAAATATAGCGTTACACATCCCCACAGACTGCTACAACTGTTTAAATATAGCATTACACA
The DNA here is from genome assembly GCF_017654505.1 of Polyodon spathula. Classification (NCBI taxonomy): domain Eukaryota; kingdom Metazoa; phylum Chordata; class Actinopteri; order Acipenseriformes; family Polyodontidae; genus Polyodon; species Polyodon spathula. The sequence goes on along the minus strand of NC_054542.1, from coordinate 47,254,854 downwards.
TCCCCTCGGACTGCTACAACTGTTCAAATATAGCGTTACACATCCCCACAGACTGCTACAACTGTTCAAATATAGCATTACACATCCCCACAGACTGCTACAACTGTTCAAATATAGCGTTACACATCCCCATGGACGGATACAACGTTTCAAGTATAGCGTTACACATCCCCATGGGCTGCTACAACAGTTTAAGTAATGCACCTGTAATTTTGCTTTTCATTGTTAACTTTTTTATTTTTTTATAATTATAACTTTTAAGCTCTTTTCAAAATAGCCAGTGTAGTGCACTGCGGTTTGAGATCTGTCCTCTAAATCAATGTAGGAAGAGCAATTAAAAAAAAAAAAAAAATATAAAAGTGTAAAAAAATTGGTCAAGATATTAACAATGAAAAGAAAAATGTCAGGTACATTATTTAAACAGTTGTAGCAATGTGTGGAAACGTGTAATTCTGTATTTTCCAGAACCTCGCTACTTACTCGTTACTTTAACCAGGTAAATAACTGTGCCACATCCCCCCTGCATGTGGGGTGCATAAAAACCAAAAAGAAGTAGCTGCAAGGACCTTCCAATTAAAAAGACTATGGACTGCATTGCTTCCAATAAAAAGACTATACCTGCACGTTGCAGATGTGTATCAGTATAGTCATATATCTAATATATATATATATATATATATATTATATATATATATATATATATATATATATATATATATATATATATATATAAAACACTGAACTGCTTAAATGTGTGTGCAGCAAAAGAAAATGCAACATAGTATATTTTGCTTTTAATTAGGATTCACATTCTCTTTGAAAAGCTAAAGACACAAATTAGAGAACGGGACATTCCTGCCTTTACATCTTTGATCAGTTCCTCTGCCATTGGAAAGGCAGATTTAAAATGTCCCACTCTCTGAAACGGTTTAACAAGGTATAACAATATGAATAAGGTATAACAATATGGATAAATTAGTATAGAGTATATAGGAGTATAGAGAAATCAGAAACAAACAAACAAAATAAAAACACATACCACTTGAAATCACAAGCGTTCTTTAAAACTTCCAGTTTCATGAAAGCCTTATATAAATATGCTGTACTGTATATTAATGCAGGTATCACAGTATTTGATATGAATAAATACTGCACCGACAATACAAGAGTTAAAATTAATAAATAATGTGCTTTGTAATCATTTTATGACCTTGAATAGTTTTTGTGAACGTGCGTCTCACAATCAGAATTCAGTTTGGTTGTCATTACACACCTCAGTGTCCAGCTATTAAATGTGCGTCTCACAATCAGAATTCAGTTTGGTTGTCATTACACACCTCAGTGTCCAGCTATTAAATGTGCGTCTCACAATCAGAATTCAGTTTGGTTGTCATTACACACTTCAGTGTCCAGCTATTAAATGTGCGTCTCACAATCAGAATTCAGTTTGGTTGTCATTACACACTTCAGTGTCCAGCTATTAAATGTGCGTCTCACAATCAGAATTCAGTTTGGTTGTCATTACACACCTCAGTGTCCAGCTATTAAATGTGCGTCTCACAATCAGAATTCAGTTTGGTTGTCATTACACACCTCAGTGTCCAACTATTAAATGTGCGTCTCACAATCAGAATTCAGTTTGGTTGTCATTACACACCTCAGTGTCCAGCTATTAAATGTGCGTCTCACAATCAGAATTCAGTTTGGTTGTCATTACACACCTCAGTGTCCAGCTATTAAAATGATGTATTGGCAGGTAATCTACAAATAAATGCACTCATTGAACACTAATCCACCACTGGCCACCTAACTGATTTCCAGTAGAAAATAAGGTCTGATCAAATGTAGTTAATTACAAAAGACATATACTTTAAGGAAGCTACAGGAAACTAGACAAGATTTTCCCACACAACCTCAAATTTTCAATAATTTCAATTATATTACCCTTAACATATTTTAAAGTAACATTACCATACCATGTATGGTAATAAAACTATACTTGTTTTAGTTTGCTTGGTTTATTGCCCTATAAACATCTATGTGAACTAGAGTCTTCACAGATGAGAAACATACACACATTCTACATCTAGGCTGTTATCAAAATGCAGTGTTAACTACAGGAAACAATTCTAGGAGAAAGTATTTTATTTCAACTGCTTGACACTGTCTGGTGCACTGCTCTATATACTGTAATATATATATATATATATATATATATATATATATATATATATATATATATATATATATATATATATATATATAATCATTTACAAAAGGGCACTAAATGTAGCTGTAGTGTGCACATTAAGTAGTGAGCCTAACGTGCACCATAAATCTAAATTTACTATCCCGTTTACTAATAGAGAATGCATTAATTTACATACCATAGCACGCACACTACATGTGAGTGATAATTTAATATGGACAGTAATGTGCAAGACTTACTTGTGAACAACGTAATATAAAAAGCCCCAGCAGTCCAGGCAACGCAAACTAAAAACTTCACACAGAGGAGTTTGAAATTTTAGTGCAATAGTGTGGCAAGATGGCTTGCAGGTGATGTCAGACCAGAAAATGCAGGACAAATAGTACTGGGGTTGAATGCGCTGTTGGCCTTTTTAATAATAAAATAAAATATTTAAACAAACAAAAACACTTCACAAAACAAAATGGCACGTTGGCCAAAACAGACAATAAACACCCTCTGTGAATAAACACGTATCATGCTGGGTTTAAACCAGCACGAGTAACAATTGTTATTGTATCTCTTTGGTTCTCGTCACCTTACATTCCCCTCTGCTTTCAGACAAAGCTGAAGGTTTTTATATGTGTGACTGTCTCCAAATCAGCAATAAATTAATCAATCTGGAAATGGTCACATTCCATACGAGTTTAACATAGATGAAGAATTTTAACCCCATCCATGCTGTAAAATAAAACAATATATTTTTAAACACCAAACCATACATTTTGAATAATAATTATACAAAATACACACCCCGTCACAAGGAGGTTGTTTTAAATTATAATTTTGTCCAGTGTTTTATTTAACCACTCTGTTATTTGTACCAATGTAATTAACTATAAAATTAAATCTAAGAAATTATAACTTCCATTCAAGTTTATTCATGCTTAATATAACCTTTTACTTACAGGTCATTTTCACTGCACTGTATGAAAAGCTTTATGCAAGTGATGCCTCCATGATACCAGATAGATTTCAGCTCAGAAAAATTGTTTTAAATAGTGTGCCTATCAGTGGTTAAAGCCTGGCTTCCAAACAAACTAATTAAAACTCACTTCAAGGTGCACACTATGATTATCACCCTTTAGTAAATACAGTGTGTATAAAGCTCATCTCATTATTCAGAGTGGGGTGCCTCATTTAAATACAGTATTATGTATTACACATCACACATTCATTCTGATTATCATAGTGTGGCACATTAAAATCAGTATGCGCCATAATATGCTCACTGTGTAATGAATACAATTGCATTAGTAAATATGGCAATTATGAATGTGCTGCACACTATGGTTCACCATAATGTTTAGTGCACTTTTGTAAGTGAGACCCATAGAGTGCACTTTTGTACTGCATCAAGTATAAAGGCAAGTTATCTGAGCTGAATAATGAGAAGCAAGTAATAACTTAATTGCAGGAGCAGGCATACTGTAGTTACTTGCTGGTTTTAATACAGATACATGATAATCAATCCATGGGATAACACTACAAGAATTAGCAGTGTATTGCACATATTTTATTCCTTGCAGAAAATAGTGACATTTAATTATTTTGTATTGTTATTATTCCATAAACAATGCCCTTCTCACTGACTTTGCCACAAAAAAAAAATGTATTCAGGTAGTGTTAGCCCATTTGTTGTTTGCCATGTAAATAATAGATTTAAATAGTGAAGAAAGACAGATGTCTGTGAACAGTCAGTTGCTGTATGGTTTGTAAACATTTTGGGGAGATGTGAGTATAACTATATAAGTATCAACATGCACAAATAATGATCCACAATTATGATAATGAGGGTTTCAATTAACGCATCAGCCTATTTAATGGCTGCAGTTGCACTGTTAAGAGTACAGAAAGCAGTAATTGCTTTATGACATTTGTGAAGCACGAAAATACAAACCAAAACTAATGTCAGAGGAAGGACAGCAAAGTCCTCTTGGTGCACGGAAAACAAAAGAAAGGTTTTCTGAGAAGGAGCTGAGAGTCCTTATGGCTGAGGTCACTCACCATGAAACTGAGTTGTTTGGAAAAGCCTCTGCCAACATCAGTTATGTTAATAACTGATATGTATTGGCCTGCCCTTTTTGTATGACATTCTGAAATTTGCCTAGCACTGGAAAAGGTGAATTGGGCTATTCCTCCAGACATTCCAACTGTGGCATTAAAGGAACCAGAGGCTAAGCAGTGCAGAAAACACAACACTTTCACATGTGCAGGGATAGCGGCCCCTACTTTGACGCTGGGGTCTATCATGTCTGAATTCAGCTATGAGGTCAAGGATGACCTGCATAGTGAGACTTTAACACATTAGCACCACATCCTCTGGCATACCAAACAAACTGACCGTGGGATTGAATATGCAGGGTCTTCTTTGCCTTGCCCTTCTCCTCCAAACATATTCCTGTCTCTCCTCAACAAGAGCCAAGTGTCGCTGCATTGGGAAGTGTACCACAGCAGCTTTTATGTGCTCATAACAGCTCTTAGTTACTCGCTTCTACAATGGTTTGCACCTTGTAAAGAGGTGTAAAATTTTTGGAAGGTCAGCAATTGCCCAAGTGCAAGGCAAAATCCTTACATCACATAACAATGTTTTTGCCCACTTAGTATCTAGATCCCGCCCAATTCCAAAATCAGACTTTACTGCTGCTAAACATGATTTACGGCAGCATTATGGGTATTTTCCACCATCAAATCACTTTGTGCATATCCTTACATCACCCCCTTAGAGCCTTATTCATATAACTTATTATCAACATGACCTTTATCCCTTTTTAAATTTCAATTGTTCCTTTACAAGCTGTAGGGTTTATTGTGACACACAATCTGTCAGTGCTTCCTGCTGTATTTATGTATTCCTGCAATATTAGTTTCCACACAATTGATATTTTTATTCACCCTTAGTCTTAAATCAGTTTTTAACACGTATTGTTGTTTGACATTGGGTTCTTGTCAAGGAAATATTTAACACATCAGGCAGTTTTTTTTGCTGTAAGCCTACACAACTCCATTTTTTAAATCAAAACATCAGAAGATCTACACATCTAACATTTTAACCTTCATGAGCTTTTTCGGGTTTTAATAAAACAGAAATCAACTGGAAACCAATGTGCACTTCCAGATGTTTGGCAACCTTGGTTCCTTAAACAGTGGTGGTATTCAGATCCTCTGCCCTTTACGTAGATCAACTTTACATACCCCAGAAACAAAACATTGGTGACATATGTAGGTGTTGTAAACCATTTGGGAAGTGGACAAGCCTATTGTACAGTACATTCAAAGCCATAGAGCACAGTGCAGAAATCAACACGTTTCTCATGCAAAGGCCTTCATTCGAAGCTGATGGGATTCAAGACTGCATCAAGACATTTCTTTAGACATTCATTTACAGCTTAAATGTAAGATTTAAAAAAAAAAATATGGCTTAAATCATATGAAGGTTACTTACTGTCAAGCATCATGACATGTCAAAACTAAAGAAATCAACTGTAAATTGTACTTGTTCGTCGAGCACATTCAAAAAGAGAAAAAAATGCCCTGTAACAGTCACCTTTCAGGCTTGTCTTTTACCTACAACACCTCACAAAGGCAAAGGTGTGTTTCTTATTCAAGTTGGCTTTGTCAAGCTTCATTTTGGCAAAGAAAGTTTTAAGTACCGGTAGGCTACACCTCTGTGAAAGGGAATTGAGTTGGAGTCTACAAATAGTGAAAAGAGATTGTTGAAAGATGTTGTTACCTGGTTAGACCCCATATTGTACAGTCATAGAAACAACATTGAGATGCAAAACCACAAACTATCCTTCAAACTGTCACTAGAGTTCTTCCCCCAGAATACAAGAAAACATTATACAGTAAAGCCAACTAAACATGTTTTTGACTATACTGCAAATATGCAATGATCTTCTTTTATTTTTCATAAGCATGCATCAGCTCCCAGCAGCCTGATCAAGACTAATTGCTGGTGTTTTTCTGGGATTGATAGATACTTTGAGACCCAGAGTTCCTGATGACACCCTATCCTGGACTGCTGGATTTGATAAGCTGGTATGTCAGCAGTCTTTAGACTTTGCTAGTTGAGTAGTTATTTTACTATTCAGTTAACACAAACAAAGACCTTTGAACAGCTCATTGTAAAGCACCTAATGGATACAAAATACATTTTTTTCACATGCAAAAATAAAAACCGAATGTATACCGGATCCAGTAGTGCTTAAAGGTGGTATTTATTGCATACTTATTTTTATGGTAAATATGTACAGTACATTATCATGTAACATAAAAACAAATATGTAAATTATGAGGTTGATTTTAAAGGTGTTAAGAATTGTCCCTAACTACAATAATGAAGTGCATTACCCTTTATGTTAATTTGCAATGAGATTTTTATTCAATCACCGTGGTATTGCAAACAGTACTGGGAATGATGTTGCTGTTGTCTGATTTAATGCTTGTCATGCATTTTTGTTAGCTTATTATCCCCGCCCGGGATGAAATCCCATTTGAAGGTGATATAGTGGAGGTGCTAGGATGTATGTACTGCAGGTCACACTTCACACATTCATTGCTAATTCTTATTATATACCATTCTGCATATACTGTTGAAATATGTCCTAGTCATTAACTTTTTCATCAAACTGATTAGTTTTTAATGTGCAGCTGTGGAGGTGGGTGTATGTTATCGACATACTTTTTTTTATTCATCTGATGCTGATAGCAGTTATGTGTTATTATGCACAGTTACAATGCACTGTGTAATTGTTTTGCATTATACAACCCTAATCCTAACCCTAAACCTAACTCTTCACCTATCCCTAGCCCTTTTCTAGGGATACAATTTAATATCATGCAAAAATATAATGTTAAGTACATTGTAACTATGCATAATAACATTGTAATTGTGTGTAAGTACACACACATTTACTAAGTAACTACTATGTAATACATAGTAATTAGATACACTTAATGTAAAATGTTAACCTAAGGTTTATGAAATGTTTGTTGTAGAGAAAGTCAGAAAATGTAACCACAATAACGTACTTTTGCAGGTGATGTGGTAACCTTTTGCTATAGAGACAATGTTAGGACTTGTACCCTGTTCATGCATTTTACAGTACAACCTGTTTACATTCATCAATATCGAATTGTACAGACACATTATCTGCACTGTGGTCGACATGAGTTTAGTAAACAGTGTCCATGTTAGGACATCCTCAGATCTCACTCCTCCTCGAGTTAATCGTCACCCGTCCTTGAGTCAATCCTCACCCCTCCTCAACTCAATTGTCAGACATCAGACCTCATCCCTCCTCGACTCAATCTTCACCCCTCCTTGACTCAGTTGTCACCCCTCCTTGCGTTTATCCTCACCCCTCCTCGACTCAATCGTCAGACATCAGACATCACCCCTCCTCGAAGCAATCCTCACCCCTCCTCAACTCAACACTTACCCCTCCTCGACTCAATCCTCATTCCCCCGACTCAATCCTCACCCCTCCTCGACTCAATCCTCACCCCTCCTCGACTCAATCCTCACCCCTCCTCAACTCAATCCTCACCCCTCCTTGACTCAATCGTCAGTCTGCTTCAAGCCATACTATTTCCTCCCCCATACCCTGTCCGACATCATCAAAAAGACGTAAAAACAGAGGGGTGAGGATTGAGTTGAGGAGGGGTGAGGTCTATGTCTGATGATTGACTCAAGGAGGGGTTACGATTGACTTGAGGAAGAGTGAAGCCTCAGGATGTCCTAAAATAGACACCATATTAGTAGCTGGTCCCATTATACCATCTTTGAATATAGTGCCCCAAAAATTAAGAAATTCCAATAGAGTTAAGAAATGCAGTTTGTTTTATTGATGATAATCTGATTATGTATATCAGCAGCATACTTTTATGCTAGCATAATTTAAATTAGCAGATCAATTGTTATTTTAAACAGATTTCTATCAGTCAGGGGATGACAAGTGCATCAGATTAAATACATTTTATGTTGTTTCTTTCAAGTAACAGTACTCTGTGGTCCAACTGCTGTCCAACCTTGTTGCCCTTTCAACATATTTTTACTATTTCAAGGGAATAAGATAACAACTGCCTGGCACACTGTAGGTTGATAGTGAGTATCAGTGAGAGCAGAAAGGGTTTTAACGTTAATTACAGTTCATTAAAAAAAATGGCAGCCTCATAATGTATGTATTTTTATGTTTTAGTGTTCTCCTTAAGCTTTAAAAATAACTGTCACAAGGATGATCCCTGCTGAGCTGTTTACGTCTCTGCAAACATATTTTGTTTCCACTAATTGCACATGTAACCTTTAGACTGCATTTGTTTTCCACATGTTTGTTGTTGCCTGACTGCACTTTTTTCCCTGTATTTCCTGCTGCTATGTTTGTATTTGAATTATTTTATACTGGGCCTCATTCTTATTTCATTTAACTTCCATCATAATTATTTTTTAAACCATAAAAAATATCTCCATTTTTTGTTTCTTATTATGTTTACAAAATGTGTCCCTTTCCAGTAATTTTACACTGCTCAATTGCTTTATAATGATTTATTTCACCCGGATCTTAGTCCTCTCTGCTACGTTCCATTACGGTTTTCAGAAACAAGATATAAGATGAAAATTCCATGTACCGGCACAAATATTTTGAGTAGAAAGATATGACAGAGAAATGCATCATTAATTGTGTTGAGAAATGCTGTACTTTAACTATGCAAGCTTTGCACATCCTACATTTATCTACATTTGATTGGTGTTTCCACTTCATCTTTCTCTATGGTCGCTGTACAATGCCCCCAGTCTGAACTCCATGCCTCTGTCTCTCTCTCAAGGGCCAATGTTGTCTCTCTATTAATCATAATTTCAATCACTGTTGTAACTGATGTGTTGGCACCATAAACCCTGAAACACTGGAGTTACAGATGCAGTGACTGGAACTGAATATATAAGCCAATAATGCTGGGGCAGGATGCATTAACATTTAGACACAATTCAAATGTAATAGATATTTCTAAATCAAATGCATACTAGTGTGCAAACTACCTGAATATTCTTCTCCCCTTTAGGGTCTGAGTCTCTACCACTGATTCTGATGACACCTCTAATTAAAATGTAATGAAATCTTTTAATTATACAACAATATTAATTCACTCCTGAAATGTTGCATTTGGTGCATGACTGATTTCTGGGGCGGGTAGCAGCACTGAATCCTTTATTTGGGTCAGTTATATTTTGCCTGGTTGGGGGTGTTCTTTGGGTTGAGATTGGGAATGGCCCCTACTGGGGGTTGCTTTCTGTTAAAGGGTTGCTTCGGGTGTCACTCAGAAGCGGAATAACATCTAGACGAACGCCATTCCATGCAACCTGCTAGGTTAAAACAGGGAACTGTGATGAGACAGTTTATATAAGTGCTTTTATGTGAACACCTGTTTTTTTCTTTTTTTTTTTGGAAACATATAATAATAAAAGAATAATAAAATATATATATATATATATATATATATATATATATATATATATATATATATATATATATTGTGAGCCAGCTCACAAGTTTATCACCAGGAGTCGTTCATGGCAGGCTTGGTATGAACCCACAGAGGTTGCCAGTAATGATCAGATGGACCAGTGGTCAGCATACATGCCTGCCATGATGTCAAGGAGTTAATGGACTGACAGGCTGCAGGTGTGGTTAGGTAGGCAATTAGGGTTTGACTATTGTTAGACTATCATTGGCCTTAATTGGCCCACACCTGTAGCCTGTAACGGCCAAATGCCTGGCTGGTAAAAGGGAGCATGTGCCGCTAGTCTGGTGGGTTGTTTGTTTTGTTTGCCTGCCTGGGAACTTCAGAGGATTATCTACCATAAGATCGGAATGGGATAACGTGGTGGTCCTTTGCATCTGCAATTCCCTGTTCTCTGCAGGGGCTATGAGGAACGGCCTGTCCGCTGCTGAGATTCGCAAAGGGACTGGACTGCAGAATAAGGATAGGAGAAGGGTTCCTAAAGAAGAAACCAAGCAAGCTAGGAGAAACCCAAAACCCAGGTGGAATTACCTATTCACCAACTGGACGGGGTTACTGGTCTGGTTGGTTTTTTGCAAGCAATTTTGCTTTGGTGGTTTGGTTTTTGTTTGAAACCTTGTTTGAACTGTTTACTTTCTTTTGGACATTGCAATATAAGAGTCAGCTGTATAGAACACTGGAATAAAGACTTGCTTTGTTTTGGAAACTACTGTCTGTTTTCTTCATGGGCATCTACCCGCTCACATTATATATATATATATATATATATATATATATATATATATATATATATATATATATATATATATACATAAGAACATAAGGAAGTTTACAAACGAGAGGAGGCCATTCGGCCCGTCTTGCTCGTTTGGTTGTTAGTAGCTTATTGGTCCCAGAATCTTATCAAGCAGCTTCTTGAAGGATCCCAGGGTGTCAGCTTCAACAACATTACTAGGGAGTTGGTTCCAGATTCCTACAATATATATTTATATTTTTATTTTATTTTATTTTAATTTGGGTTGCCATATTGTTGTAGTTACTGGTTTTCACCTTTTTAGCTGCTGGTGTATTACACACTGTATGTGAGGACTTGTATCACTTAAGCAACGACTGCTCCCTGCTCCCTGCTCAGTTCTACCTGCTCACTGCACTGTTCCCTGCTCAGTGCTCCCTGCTCAGTGCTCCCTGCTCAGTGCTCCCTGCCCCCTGCTCCTTGCTCCTTGCTCCCTGTTCCCTGTTCCTAGCTCCTTGCTTCCTGCTCCCTGCTCACTGACCGCTGCTCACTACTTCTTGCTCCCTTCTCCCTGCTCCCTCTTCCTTCTCCCTGCTCCTAGCTCCCTGCTCCCTGCTCCCTGAAAGGTGACCAGATGTCCCGGTTTAGACAAGACAATACGGATTTTCCATGAAAGGTCTCCGTGTCCCCAAATTTTTCCCCAAATCCTTAGAGTCCCGGTTTTCAGCCACTTCATGTAGGCACACTCTAAATACCTTTTTTCAAAATAACTTAAACAACTGCTTTCAGTTTATGGCACCTGCAGTGAAAACAAAATAAAATAAAAAACAACGTACGAGGGTAATCAAGAACATTATTTTTACAAGTGATTAACACAGTCATACATGTGCTTTAATTTAGTTTATATTCCATATGAATCTACAATTGTGTGTAATATGGTAATTTTGTAACCGTTCAGTTGTAGAGGGATTTAGCCCAGACAGCTGCAAGAGGTTGCAAGCATCCAAATCCACCAGGTTAAACCAATTCATCAACGTCAGCCTGACGCAGTGAGTAAAAAAGGAAATAAAGAAAGAAAAATGTCAAAATGTAAATGTATTTTGAATGATTTAATTTATTATTATTATTATTATTAAACTCAATGTAAAAGTATGCAGTACGTATAATATGGCTACTTAAACTAATTAGCACACATTACACACCCAGGAGTATACTGAAATTAGCTAGCTGGTTAAAAAAAAAATACTAAGAGTGAGAGGGTGACTATTTAAATACCCATTAAATAGCCTATATTTATATGGTTTAATTAGTCTTATCAATTATTTAACAATGTGTCCTGGTTTTGAGCTTTGAAAATCTGGTCACCCTACTGAAAAGACACTTTCCCACCTCCCTGGAGGTTCATCCATTGATGCTGACAAAGCCAAACCCATCCAGACACTGCTGCTATTATGAGGACTGGGACTCCCCTTTCACTGACAGAGTTTCATTGAAAACTTGGTTGCTTTTCTGGAAAGGAGAATCGGCCCCTAACCAACACGTCATCACCAAGCGCCATAAAGGCTCTGTGTGGCTTTCACCCATGTTGCTTCTTTTGTTTTGGCCTCTCAGTCATGCAGGTTGAGGCTGAAATGGAAGACAACCATCTTAGCACCTGGAGGAAAGGCTACCCTCAGCCATGGATTCCCCAAGGTTTTCCCCTACTATCAAAAAAATAAAAATAATATGAGTAGAGGTTATTCCTTACCTGAGTGCTGAGTGGTTTGGATTTAGTTCTGCAGGGTGTGTGGTCAGACTGGAGAGGCTGGACTCTTTCCCTCAGTGCAGTCATGCTTTGGGGAGAAGGTTGTGTCTCAGCTGCTTTACTTTCATTCATTTTTTTCCATATTTTTTGAGGAGTAGGTGGCAGTACGCCACTGCAGCTCTTTGCATTAATCATTAATTATTATTTTATCCATTCATTGTTTGGAGGCCTCGTCTTTTGAGACGAGGTGGACTTCCAATCTGCGGCACTAGGATGCATGATATCGTTTGTGTTTTTCCTAGCCAGCCTCGCGCAGGTAGCTGTTGAGCACCCACGGACAAGGTTGCCAAATTTATTATTCATCATTAATTCGTCTGTTCAATTGCAAATAAATAAATCATTACATTGCGCATTAGCCATTATGAATTATGGCACTATGCCATAAATGGTTTTGGATGTAAAATGGGTTATTCAAGAAAGGAACTGTCACTCTTCACACTGCTGAGAATCAAGTCTTCCTTTGAATAGACTTTAAATAGAATTATTTAATATAGCTACGGCTTGACAGAACCCAAGCCACTTGACACTCATACCTACAGTGCAATGAACCCTGAACGTACTAGCTATCAGATGCACTGTGGCTATTTAAAAACATGGCTGCTAAATCTATTTAGGTCAGGTGTATTTTGCATAAATAAAAACCATATCAATTCTTAAATTGGTGACTCGGATCATGCCCCAACATAATCTTTATTGTAATTTACCTATTTGCAAACAAATACTATACTAATGTTTGTAATTAGCAACACCACACGGATACTTGCTAATTACACCCAAACCATGTCACTCTTCAGTACACTCTGTGCTCTTGAATTACAGTAATTACTTTTAGGAAGGTATATCATATTAAAATCTATGTTTATTTAATGCATGGTAGTAGTATAATGCTTTCAAATTAATACTATTATTATTATTATTATTATTATTATTATTATTATTTTTAAATGGCTGGTCATCCAGTAATGCAAATGTTACACTGTAATTGCTGGTTTATAACTAATATTGGACTACTTAATGATGTGTGCTAATCAGCAAGGTCCACAACAGCTTTACTATATCTTACTTTTTGACTGCCTTTAGCATTTCAGTCATGTATTTTTTTCGGTGCTCTTCATAGACAGAGCTGTTAATTTATAACTTTTATTTACTTAAAAAACGTCACAATCCCAGCTGCAGCGCTTGCTGTCCATAAGGCACTTCATCATTCTGACCTAAAACCTTGATACCTCCAGATGTGAGATGGCCTTCAGCTCTAAATCAGACTGTGCACTTCAGACATGACCTTCCCCCAAGCAAAATAGTGCTGCCTCCTGCTACAGACTCCACACTGATAATATCCCTGTCTTTTAGAATAATCTCTCTTGAGTATCACCAATTGTTTTCTGTACTCCCGAGCCATCTTTGTTTGTATAAAATCTTATTAAAAATCTCATCATAATCAAAATGCAAATACATGAAATGCATTGCTGATTACTAATTAACTATGCTGCTTCTCCTCGTCATGTATAAAGCCTGTATAACTGATCACAAATCAAAAACACCTAGCTTTATTTGATTTAAACTCCAATATTTTTGCTCCACCTTCTAATGCTGGAAAAGAAAGTCCTGTTTCCATATAGGCGAAGGTAAATCACATCAACAAATAAATATTGTGTGAGGCATATTTTATGCCCATTTGAAACATTAACTATGGTGATTTAGCAGAATTTTCATTAGACCTTAAGATTACTTTCAGAATCTGTAGCAGTGCAGCATGCAGTCATGATGGATTTATTAAAGACGAGTAATGTATTAAAATCTGGGATGTTATATTTTACATTGAGTGTAAATTAAAGCCATAAATTTCATGCAAGCGCAGATGAGCCCAGTCTTAGCAAACAATAATCGCTCCCTGCTTAATTTTCCCTGGCAGGATTGGTTCATCGTGACCTCCCGAGACTTTCCAGCTATCTTTTCTGCCCCTGTCTGCTTGACATTTTCTTCATTAGGAACTAGCTTTCCTGATTGTCAGAAAACAAGAGCAACTGTTTTATTAAGAGAAAATGATGGCGTCAGACCTTCCATAATTGAATCTGGAAGATGTATCTGCTGTTCTTTTTAGAGTGACAGATTCAAAAAGTCAAATAATCAACCTCAGGAGAATAGCTGTGAGCCCGTCATAGATTGTGTTCCTGTAATACTTCACTAGCACCATGAAACGGAATAAGCCAACCCTTTGCTATCACTGCCAGCTACTTTCCTGATAAATAACCGTGTCATACCAGAATGGATGTTTCAAGTAAAAGGGTAGAGAAAATAAAGTTTAGGAGACTAGTTCAGATGAAATAGCCTGTAAAATGGACAATCCATCATATTGTCTAACCAAAGCAGGCATTGGGGACAAGGTTTTAAGCAATTTTTTTGTACATTAAAAGTGGCTACAGAAGAAACAGCCTTAAATAATGACTAGCACACCAAAACAATTTTCTGACGCTTCAGCTGAATCAGACAAACTCATTTATTATTTTTGGGATTGGATTTAATAGTTTTTCCAGTCTAGTATCTGCACCAAAACTGCTAATCAGGCAGTAAGGCTTTTGAAAATGTACCACTAGGACATCCCACAGGCTTCTAAAATGTATTTATATAGCAATAGCATATTTTTAAATCTCTTAGGTCAGTAAAGTTGTCCATTACTGATTTAAGAGTTGAGAGTCACAATATGTTATAAAATGATATAAATACGTTATATTTATCATACTGTACGGCATACACTCAAGTATGGAATTAACTGTTTTTGGATGCTATAATTTGTGGTAGTCCCTGCTAAAGTAACATAGCTTCTAACCTTGAAGTCTGTTTCAAAGCTCTTTCAAAATGGCTGCTCTAGTGCATTAATAGTGTAAGGATTATTGCCACATTGTCAAACAGGTAACATAGCAAAAATGATCCATGATGTTTTTCATGGAAAAGAAAAGCCAGTGCACTAGAGTGGACATTTTGAAAAGAGTTTTGAAACAGACTTTAAAGTTATAAGTGTAAAAAAGTTGTCTGGATGTTATCAATGAAAATAAAAATGATAGGTACATTATTTAAACAGTTGTAGCAACACATGAGGATGTATGTTTTTTGAAACCCGGGTACTTACTCTTTAAGGCCCTGCATGTCACAAAGGGCCACAGTGTTAATATGGTAGTGTAATAAGATTTATAACTAAAAATATACATTCTAAATGCTAGTGCAGAATTTTAAACCAGTCATAAATTGAGCTCACAGAATAAATAGATGCAACTGCTAACGTGAGGGTCAGCTAGGTTAGCAGTTTAACACACATGATAAATTAAAAACACTAAAGAAAATTGTACTAAAAATACTGAACAATTGAAGAAAAACAAATGCGTTTCATAAGTACCCACCCGCATTCCAAAAATATTAGTTCTTTTCCCTAATGGTAAATTATAATTGTATTCTTCTGATTTCTTAGCTAGCAAAGTAGACTCGTGCTGAGCTTGACAATGCAAAAAAAAATTAAGAAATGAAATGACACCTAAGTTGCATTTTATAATCCATTAAACAACCATGAGCATGCAATTTGTTTTGCTTGGTAAATGAAACACGCCTTTAAAGCAATTTAACATTTTACATGTCAACAGTATGTAAATGCTGCAGCTACTTTTCACATCTTAACTTTGGATAACATTCATTTTTACAAACTTCTCAAGATCAGAATATTCAAAACTATTTTTGCTGCATGGCTAACCCATGTATTTTTGTATTTAGTTGCATTATTCTTTGAGAAAACTTGTGGAATTCAGTGTTGTGTGGCACACTGTTGTTATGAATTGTGACTGAAGGTAGGGTAAAAGCTGTATAACTGATGTCGTGCGGTGGTTTAGACACTCGTCTGGGGTTTGTGCGGTGTGTTCTTGTTCAGTCTCTGTCCTGCTACATAATGCTGTCTGATTGGCTGAGAAGCGGTTGTTAATAACAACAACTGAAACAGTTTTCAGCTCAGTCACTCATCCTAAAACCACAAGATAATCTCAGCATTTTTGACATTCAAAATGAAACAACAGTTTGAAATGTAATCTTGTGATCTTGACATTACTTTTTTTCCATGTCCTCAATGAGCCACTATAGGTTAGGAACTAAAAAGTAGAGTGCTGGTTTTGCATATCTTGAAAAGAAAAAAGAAAAAAA
This sequence comes from Polyodon spathula, assembly GCF_017654505.1. Lineage (NCBI taxonomy): Eukaryota > Metazoa > Chordata > Actinopteri > Acipenseriformes > Polyodontidae > Polyodon > Polyodon spathula. The sequence goes on along the minus strand of NC_054542.1, from coordinate 47,238,369 downwards.
AAAGCAAGCAATGTTCCAAAATAATCTTTAAACACAAGATAGAGGAAGGGAAAAGGGGCAGTGAAAATATTGCTAATGCTAGTAAGAGATAGAAAATGTGATTTAACAATATTAATTATAAAAATAAAAGTAAAATGTCTGTGATTTAAAGCCTTAGTTCACCATCCTTTAACCCCATGCAAATGTCATGGACACAGTTAAAGAAGAGGGTAACAATGGATGTCAACATTTATAAGAACTGGAGACCTGAGTCTGCACGAAACATTGACTTGCCTGCAAACTGCACGAACTACACGGACCCTGTGCCAGTCAAACTCATACACTGCACAGTAAGTATTTAGGGCCAAAGGAGGCCACCTGGGAATTGCATTTACCTCACAGAGAATATTATATCACTGTACAGTGTTCTTTTAATTTTTTTCCTGTAGGAAAAAGTCGATTTTTGTTTAAAATTTATTTGATGTGTTTCTTTGTGGGTTTTGTAATATGGGTGCCAGCAATCTTGAGTTATCATGTCTGCCTTGATTTTTAGGTGACCCATGTGACAGCGACAGCGAGTGGAAGCGACAGCGAGTGGGAGAAGTACAGGCGTGGAAAAGTACAGAGCAGTTTCGAAGCAGAAAGGAGAAATTGCATCTTGAATTGCTTTAATCAGAAAACAGAGGACATTGGGGAAACACAGCAGCAGCTCAAAGTCAAACAGCCGCGTGTGTTTTTCTGATAACAAACAAGCTGAAACTCGGAGCAGCTGATTCAAATTCAGCGTCGTTTTGAGACACGGGCGAGGGGAGGAGCCGACAGCACAGCAGAACAACGCAGTTAAACGAGGCAGTCTTCCCAGCGACAGCGAGTGGAAGCGACAGCGAGTGGGAGAAGTACAGGCGTGGAAAAGTACAGAGCAGTTTCGAAGCAGTTGGAAAGCAGGTTGACAGTTGCAGAAGAAACTAAACTTAAAAAAAAAAAAAAAACCTCAACATGGTCTTCAAGCCTGTAATCTGTGACACCTGCTTGATGTGGGAAATCCGAGAAAACCCAGCGGAGCTAAACCAAGTGTGCGTAAAGTGCTGCGCGATCCAGGATTTGCATAAACTAGTAAGTATGCTAGAAATGGAGCTGGAGGAAGTGAGACAGCAACAGGATCTTGAGGAACTGGCACACCCACAATTCATGGAAGTCTGCATCACCCCTAACAGACTGAAAGCCACCAGGGAGATAGGAGGTCAGAACAGCTGGGTTCAGGTAGGCAGAAGCAGGGAAAAAAAGAAACTTCGTCAAACACAACCACCAGAAATCAAAACAACCAACAGATTTGAGTCACTTCAGAATTTTGATGAGCAGAACCAACAACAAGAGAATGAAAGGAACAACATCCAGGACCCTATTGACAGTGGTGACCAGACAGCAAAAAGAAGGGAGGTCATGATTGTTGGGGACTCCATATTGAGAAACACAGCAAGTTCAGTTCGCAGTTTGGACCCCCTTACTACAACAGTGTGCTGCCTTCCGGGAGCCTCGGTCAAGCACATCACTGAAAACGTGGACAGGCTCCTAGAACGAACAGGAGACGACCCGGTAGTAGTCGTCCACATCGGTACAAACAACATTGGAAGAGACAGACCAAAATCCCTGCAAAATAAATTCAGAGAGCTAGGAAGGAAATTAAAAGAGAAAACCAAAACTGTGGTATTTTCTGGTATACTACCCGCACCTTGCAAAGGACCATATGGACAGCTGGAAATAATTAATCAAAACGCATGGCTGAAGACGTGGTGCACACGGGAAGGCTTCACCTATCTTGATCATTGGACCACATTCTACAACGAGGACTATCTGTATAGACGGGATGGACTGCATTTAAATAACAAGGGAACTAGTCTACTCGGAGAAAAGATCCTCGAGCAGGTTCGGAAGCATTTAAACTAGAAAGGAAGGGGGGAGAAATCAACAAAAAAACAGAAGGGAGACCGCATCAAAACAAGAACAACAACTCAGGTAAGACAACCATTAAATGTATTTATCTAAATGCTAGAAGTATCAGAAACAAAATTCTAGAACTTGAAGCTACTGCACTAACAGGTAACTATGATGTGATAGGTGTTACAGAAACGTGGTTATCTGAGAGTGATGGGGACGAATATAATATTTGTGGGTATACACTGTATAGGAAAGACAGGCAGGACAGAAGAGGAGGAGGGGTAGCGCTATACATAAGAAACAGTCTTGAAGCCCAGGTGTTAAACCTGGACAAAGAAAATAAAACCGAATCAATATGGGTCAGAATAACAGACAAAAATTCAAAAGGCATAATAATAGGAGCATGCTATAGACCGCCAGATTCAGACGGTGAGCAAAATAATCTGTTATACAATGACATTAGAAATGTGTGTAGCAAAGGAGAAGCCATACTAATGGGGGATTTCAACTTCCCCCAAATAAAATGGGAAAACCCGGTGGGTAGCGCGAAGGATGAAATAGAAATGGTGGAAATGACAAATGACTGCTTCCTAACACAATTTGTGAAGGCACCCACTAGAGGGGAGGCATGCCTTGATTTAGTCTTTTCAAATAACGAAGATAGAATAACTAAAACAGAGGTCAGAGAACCACTGGCAAACTCAGACCACAACATGGTCTCATTTGAAGTGTTTTTTAAATCCCCAAAAGTAAAGACTAAAGTTAAGGTTTACAATTTTAGAAAAGCAAACTATGAAGGCATGAAACAGAGACTAACAGAAGTAGATTGGAGTAAAATAGAGAAAACACCCACAGAAGAAGGATGGTTGTTCTTCAAAAATGTAGTACTAGAGGCGCAAAACAATTACATCCCTAAAGTAGACAAATCTAAATGTAAAACTAAATTGCCAAAATGGTTTAATAGATCAATTAAAAAAAATATTCAGCGAAAAAAGGCACTTTACAGAGCATTAAAAAAGGACCAAAAAGAAAGTACGCAGAAAGAGTACACGGAACTGCAAACGCAAGTCAAAAAGGAAGTTAGAAAGGCCAAGAGAGAAATAGAAATGAACATTGCTAAGGGAGCTAAAACCAATTCCAAAATGTTTTTCCAATATTACAACAGCAAGAGAACATTCAAAGAGGAGATTAAATGTTTAAGAGATACAAATGGCAAAATCGTAGAGGAAGAAAAAAAAATAGCAAATATGTTAAATGATTACTTTTCACAAGTTTTTACAAAGGAAGATACTGACAACATGCCCCACATGTCATCCAGTTCCTATCCAGTTTTAAATAACTTTAGCATAACTGAGGCAGAAGTGTTAAAGGGACTAGGAGCTCTTAAAATAAACAAATCCCCTGGGCCGGATGAGATCCTCCCAGTAGTACTCAAAGAAATGAAAGAAGTAATTTACAAACCGCTAACCAAGATCATGCAGCAGTCTCTTGACACAGGGGTGGTACCGACAGACTGGAAAATTGCAAACGTAATACCGATCCACAAAAAGGGAAACAAAACTGAACCAGGTAACTACAGACCAGTAAGCCTGACTTCTATTATATGCAAACTTATGGAAACTATAATAAGATCCAAAATGGAAAATTACCTATATGGTAACAGGGTCCTGGGAGACAGTCAACATGGTTTTAGGAAAGGGAGATCGTGCCTAACTAACTTGCTTGATTTTTTTGAGGATGCAACATCGATAATGGATAATTGCAAAGCATATGACATGGTTTATTTAGATTTCCAGAAAGCTTTTGACAAAGTCCCGCACAAAAGATTAATTCTCAAACTGAACGCAGTTGGGATTCAAGGAAACACATGTACATGGATTAGGGAGTGGTTAACATGTAGAAAACAGAAAGTACTGATTAGAGGAAAAACCTCAGAATGGAGTGTGGTAACCAGCGGTGTACCACAGGGATCAGTATTAGGTCCTCTGCTATTCCTAATCTACATTAATGATTTAGATTCTGGTATAGTAAGCAAACTTGTTAAATTTGCAGACGACACAAAAGTAGGAGGAGTGGCAAACACTGTTGCAGCAGCAAAGGTCATTCAAAATGATCTAGACAAGATTCAGAACTGGGCAGACACATGGCAAATGACATTTAATAGAGAAAAGTGTAAGGTACTACACGCAGGAAATAAAAATGTACATTATAAATATCATATGGGAGATATTGAAATTGGAGAAGGAATCTATGAAAAAGACCTTTTTGTTGACTCAGAAATGTCTTCATCTAGGCAATGTGGGGAAGCTATAAAAAAGGCTAACAAGATGCTCGGATACATTGTGAAAAGTGTTGAATTTAAATCAAGGGAAGTAATGTTAAAACTGTACAATGCACTTGTAAGACCTCATCTTGAATATTGTGTGCAGTTCTGGTCACCTCGCTATAAAAAAGATATTGCTGCTCTAGAAAGAGTGCAAAGAAGAGCGACCAGAATTATTCCGGGCTTAAAAGGCATGTCATATGCAGACAGGCTAAAAGAATTGAATCTGTTCAGTCTTGAACAAAGAAGACTACATGGCGACCTAATTCAAGCATTCAAAATTCTAAAAGGTATTGACAGTGTCGACCCAAGGGACTTTTTCAGCCTGAAAAAAGAAACAAGGACCAGGGGTCACAAATGGAGTTTAGAAAAAGGGGCATTCAGAACAGAAAATAGGAGGCACTTTTTTACACAGAGAATTGTGAGGGTCTGGAATCAACTCCCCAGTAATGTTGTTGAAGCTGACACCCTGGGATCCTTCAAGAAGCTGCTTGATGAGATTTTGGGATCAATAAGCTACTAACAACCAAACGAGCAAGATGGGCCGAATGGCCTCCTCTCGTTTGTAAACTTTCTTATGTTCTTATGTTCTAATACTCTTGATAGCCATGAGTTACTAGATTTCAGCACAGACATTGCTATTTTGCTAGAGGTTGCCTTTAATTTATTGTTAATCTATGTGTTGTTTTTTTTTATTAATCATTCAAATTCATAGAACACATGCATTACTGGAAACATTATGGATTGGCAATGGTTCTATCTTTTTTTCAATTTCAATTAGGCAGCAAGGAAAACACCTGGGAAGTTCCTGAAAGTAGCATACTTATTTGTGATATGTACTCAATTAAGATATAATTCAGCTATTACTGTTTTAATACAGTTAATTCATGTTTTAGCTCACAGTAGCTTGCCTTTGCCCACACATTCACAATTCTAAGATGAAGGCATAAAGATAATTAAAAACATGAACTGCTTTACAATGTGAGCCACGCAAACCACAAAACTGGATGTCTGACTTAAGATTTATCTTGCATAAGAAAAGTTGTTGTAGAAATGCAGTTGTCATATTCTGTTTGCTAATACAGTGAAAAAAAAACATGTTCAATTAAATGCTGAATACACTTTAAACGTACTTCTGAAAAGGCAAGAAATATAAGTCTGGTCATCTATGGTGAACTAAACATGATTCACATTGTTCCAGCTGCATTTATCTCCTTATTTAATCCAACCATAATATAGGTACATAATACAAATTGTAAGGAAGGGTACATTTATTTAAAACACATTGGCATGTAATAGAAGCCTGCTGATGTTCAGACAGTGAAGGCTAACGTGCTGTATCCACTTCCAAGTGATTTAAATTCCCCCATTACGCCTCCTCTTGTTGACCTCTACCTCAGCTCACATCTACTCTCTTCTGAGGGAAGGAGCTGTGCTTCTATATACTTCAGATGGTGGCTGTGCAGTATTCTGTACCACACCTGAGACAGCAGTCCCAGAGGCCAGGGGCTGGGCCCAGACCATCATAAAAAGGGCTGGAGAATGTATTATAGATAATATGCCATCTCTAGCCACATGTTTCCAAACCTGCTAGACATGACATCATGCTGCTGTTTAATGTACATGACCAATAACTGAACCTTGGTTTATGCTCTGATAGCAAATCACAGACAGATGCTAAACTAAAATACCCTTCAATTAACCTCTGCAACAAAACAACACAATAAGATGCAGATAGTATGTGTAATAAGTTTCAAAAGTATGTATTAATGAATTACATAGAGAACACATAACCAGTTCAAAATACCTAGAATCAGCATGAATGTAAAGTCCTTTTTTTTCTACTAGGACGAGAGCTGGCGTGGGTCACGCTTGGCACTGTTTACATTTTAAAGTGTCAGTATTTGCAGGCTATGAAAGTCAATCAGAAATGAAGCTGCAGCTGCTTCCTTGCGGCGTTAACTTTGTTTTGTAATATTCCCTTTAGTAATTGTAGCATTAAAATGATTTCTTTCCTCAGAACATGTGAAAAAAAAAAAAGTCTCAGAATAAGCATGGTGATGTCATGTTGTTTACTCTGATGTCATATTTGCCCAGCCACAAGCAGAGTAACGAGGATCACATGCAAATGGACCCTTTAGCGTATGGGATGGCATGTGTAAAAAAAAAAAAAAAAAGCGTTACTATTTTAACATCTTTTAACATAAAGTCTTTATGCATTACAAGAGCCAATCAAATCGTGTGAAAGCACAAAGTGGGCAGAGCTCATTTGCATACAAACTCCAGGTTTAGCTGGCCAGTTAAATATTTATCTAAATGTTCTTGTTCAGAGATTTCATATTTAGTTAAATATTTAGCTAAATGATAAATCTTGTAATTAGATTTATAAATCATAACAATGTACAGTTTAAAACAATATTTATTTATTTTCACAACATTTATAAATCTGAGGAAAATATATTAGATTTAAGTTAAATCTGGATAAAAAAAAGACACATGGCATCCCATATTAGCGAGCAGGTGAGTGTGTACAAATATAGAGTACAGATTTGTGCTGTTTGAATCTTTTATTTTGGCCCCTGTGACTGTTTTGTTTGATCCTGTTCTTTGTTTTGTGTTAATAAACATGCACAAACCGTGCTTTCACTGCAGCTTTCCTAGCTGAGTCTCATTCCTGATGCTATCCTTCCACAAGCTTACATATATAATATCCCATCTGCACATAATGTGGATGTATTTGAACTTTTAATTGATTGAGATGTGCAAATCATTTAATTTGACAGTGACACCTTCTGGAGCAGCTTGAATAAATGTTAATGTTTCTCAACTTGCCTGTGCCGTATGTTGGCTCTGTACATGCAGATAACCTGCATTACTTTTAATTATAAAGTCTTACATGTAAAATGATCTTCAAGACATTGTGAACACATTTACTATATTTCCAAGACCAAGCAGCTTGTCGGTCATTTCTCCTGTCGAGTGGCAATGAATACAGTATTGAAAATGTCTTTTTTTAAAAGAGCTGCAGTGTAAACACAATTATATATTTATTTTATGGCATGCCTAACGCTTATCTCTACTAACATTCTATGTGTAGTGTATTGTATAGTATTGTATTGATTTCAGATCTTCAAGAGTTGAGAGGAGTGTTGTGGTGGGGGGTTGGTTCTCTTAAATCAGGACTCAGGGTAAATCTCTTTTTATTGTCATAATCTTCTGATATAATATAAACCTTGTCATTGACTACATGTAACCCAGGTGGTCAAAAACAATAAGGATACAGATTTCAATTTTATATTTAAAATAACAGGTATGGAGCCTCATCAATCTAACTGGTGGATTGACCTTGGAAAGATAATTCCAGTTTCCCAGAAAATAAAAAAAAGATGCTATCCAGATGAGAGGACATGATAGACTGGAAGCCTGATTACAGATCTGTGGGGCTGCTGTGCTGTACAGGTGAGTAACAGTCAAACAGAGAGGACCGATGTCCTGACAGCTCTGATAACATGTCAAATCAGATAGACACTCCACTGAAGCTGGAGCACATCTCTGAACATCAGACATGATGGAGAAACTTTGAAATAATTGGATCTGTGGCATTTACAGTATGTCAGAGTATAGCTGGCATTTTTATTTATTTATTTTTCTTAAAGGCACCAGCAGGGGACCTAAGCTGGAGGAACAAAAGAATTGCTGATGTATTAAAAACTTGTTACACTGTAAGAATGAAATACATAAATAAATATGTTTAAAAAATGGATTGTCAAAACCTCTGACTTGAAATCTCTTATTTTGTTGCTTGTGGATCAAACTGCTGGTATGTTTTGTTGTTTGTGTGGATAGCACAATGTCCCAACCCTAACTGGTTGATCATTCCACAATGATAGTCATGCTGATAGGGGCATAGTCCTAGGATCCTAACATATATACAGTAAAGTAGGACACAATTTTGTATGTGTGTGTGTGTGTGTGTGTGTGTGTGTGTGTGTGTGTGTGTGTGTGTGTGTGTGTGTGTGTATTGACCCACAATTGGTCATGTGTTTCTCCTAAACACAGTAATGTAGTTCCAGAAAAACTAATTACTACTGTTGGCCATGCTTGTGAGTTTATTTCATGGAAAGGTTATGACCTGGAAACAAGCTGTTCATCAGAGACAAATCTGAATTAAATTTGCTGAAGCTGACAGGATTTATTGAAGACTATTATATTTATATCAGGATAAATATCCCTATCAGCCTATGCATCAAGATTATTGGGTATATTATTTGACTTGCATCTTAACTTCAAATACTTGTGAGTGATGAATACATTTGGATGAGTAGAACCTATTTTAATTTATATGTGAAGTCTGCTATCAGGCATGCCTAAATTCATATTTAAGTAATATAGATTACAGGCTTAAGAATCAGGCAGCCTAATTCTGCTCGCACATTTTCCATGTTTGACATTTGAATGGAGGAAGAATAAGTGAAAAGTGCAAATGAACAAGACAGCAATTTGTGAATGCAGTATAAAAAATGTGACTAACAACAATTTCATGATCACTGAGAGTCAGGTGTTGGTACTGATTCAGTCTTTAGCTTTCTATAATTTATCGACACATGGAATTATTTTTAAATGTTTAAGGCACAGTCCTGCTTGATGTCACAAACTATTTTCAATATTTACGATTTTAAAAGATAGATGTATGCAGTTGAATTAAATCCATTGGAGTACACTAAATGGCTCTTCACAAAATGATTTAAATGTAACAGTGTACAATTCCCATCTTTAAGTGTGGGGGGTTGTGCTGGCAGCCAGAGAACAATAAAACTCTATTTTAATAAACGTATTTCATATTGACTTCAGAGTTCACACAATGATTATTTAGATGAGTTCCTGTTCTAGCATCGAAGGTCTTTGGCAGAGAATAGTCTGACAATATGGAATTCTCTGTGCTTGCCATCTTTTTTTTTATTTGGCTTTATATTCAGTGCATTGACATTGAAACAAGTAATGCCATGGGCTTTGAAGATTATCATAAGGATTCAACACAGCACATATTGCTTGGTCAAAAAAGATGGCCAATCGAGACATGAAGTAAACTTGAAATGCAAAGAGAGGCAAGGAACTCTGTATAGAATTAAAACAAACCTGTCACTCCTTACCACATATTATCACTTGAATTAAGCAACTGATTTTCCAGATACTCTGTAAGGGGGATACACCTTCCAGCCTTAACAGATGGCTAATAAAGGCTTGTATAACCCATAGAACTCACCTAACCATTAATCTTCATTTTTGCACGAGCAATACACATTAGTTGACATAATGCTGCTGGGACTTGCTGGAATAAAGCCCAAAATGTGTCCAAGACTCCCTGTCCCATCTCATATCATATAATGAATGTTTATTATTCTCACTTCTAATAGAGATTTGCTATTTATGCTGCAAGGAATATAGAAAGTAATTAACAAGCAGCAGAAAAGGAGAAGGAGATAAGCACAAAACAGTGAGCAAGGCATAGCTCAGGAATGAACACTGTCAGCTAAGTACTTCTCATAACGATGTTGTTTAATAAATCCAACTGCTATCCAACACATTGAATCACTTTTGTATGTTTATTAATGATGTTCAGAGTTAATTTGTTTCTAAAGAAACACACAACTTTAAGCAATAAAATAACTTTTTATTTAATTATTTACAATACAATTTAAAATTAATTTAAAATTATACAGGCAATCATAATTGCCTTTCATTAATAAATAACTTATGAGATACCTTAAGATTTATAAAGTATAATCACCCCTTGTAGCAGGGGGAGATCTGTGCTTACTCTGCTGGCGTGTTCATAGTGCTGCAGGAAGAGGGCAGCAGTTGTCCAATAACCGTCTGTGAGTCATGGCAGTGACACGGGGAGGAGGGAAAGGGGGTGTGTGGATTTCCCCTCTCTCTGAATGACTGGGAGGCGGGTCTTGGGGAGATTGTTAGCCCTATAAGATAATGCTCTACTGTTTCCTCAGGTCTGCTCTTTTAGATGTGCTGAATGTGCGGAAGAGCTGGTCGAGGACCGAGAACCAGCTGGAAGAAAGAAAAGAACCCAACAGCAAGAGAGTGACAGCGGGGAACCCTTGGGCAGACCCCGAAATATTGTTTAGATCAGGCTAGGGAGCCGCTAGTGTAGGTCGGTGATTTGGGTCATACAGGTAACGACAACCTGGATATCGCTGTCAAGTGCAACACCTTTTATTTGTAGTTTTAGTACTGTTTTATTTTCCTTTTTCCTTTCGCCTTCTGTTTTTGAATTATTCTTTGGAGCACCTGTAAGTGCGCCGGCACTCTGAACTGTTTACCGTCGTTTGGTATACCCGTGGTTCTCTTTACCATCATTGGTAACCAGACCATGGACAACAGTGCCCTCTGCAGGCTAAAAAGAAAAGGTGCAACTTGAAAATAAAACTGGGCACCTGTGTGGTGTTTTCAAGTATACCTGTCTGTCTCCTGTGTCAGTGAGTGACCCACCACCCTTCCACACCCCTTTATAGGACTGACAGGAAGGAGGGTTTCCAAGACATCAGTGTCGAAGGCAAAGTACATTATGCAATAGCAAGATCTAATTTCTAGTATATGTTAGGACATTAAGGGCATATCCCATGAAGTTAATCCATGACTGCATGGCAATAATACGTTTGCTAAGTAGTGGACTGTTAACCTCTTAACAGTTTGAAATACTATTTGGAGCCAATTCCACTGGCCTTGCTAAAGAAAGGACATACAGAAGCTGACATGAAGTGATGGCAGCAGTACTTTTCTATAAAATACCCTTGTTTTGTCTAACCTGTAATATGTATTTACTTTCTCTCTCTCATTCTTTTCAATGTCTGCTACACTTTTCGATGTCACTTTCATGTTGGTAACATTATTATTTCATGACAGGCAAGGGTTAATTTAGGCTGTGTGGTCTGGTGGTTAAAGAAAAGGGCTCATAAGCAGGAGGTCCCGGGTTCAAATCCTGGCTTGCTTGCTCACTCCCTGACTCACTGTGTGAACTTGAGCAAGTCACTTAACCTCCTTGTGCTCCATCTTTTGTGAGATGTTGTTCTAAGTGACTCTGCAGATGATGCATAGTTCACACACCGTAGTCTCTGTAAGTTGCCTTAGATAAAAGAGTCTGCTAAATAAAAAAAATTATAAAACAAGAGGTACCAGATCTTATAATAAGGAAGAGGGGTAGCATTTTTGTTTATACCTAATACCTAATATACTGGTCTTTATTACACTATGTAACACAATTTTTGTTCCTGGGTAGTAAGTGTTATTTCCTAATTGCTTATGCCTCAAAAGTATAGAAAATGGCTATTATTCCCCACAAACTTTGCTTTTGTGACCAGGACAGTGATATTTTGAAATGTACCTATTTCCAATGAGAAAACGGGCGAATTTGTGTCTTTTCGTTCACATAAAGTCAGAAAAAAACAACATATGAATCCAAATTAACATGTATTTATACTAAAGTAATACAAAAATGACTACAAAAGATTTAGAGGTGAGTAGTTTTTCGAGATTTACGATTATACTGTAAATCACTTTCACGAATCAGCCTCCAAATGTAGTCTCCCATCAGGTTCTCGTTATACTGTCCTTGGTAGCGGCGTTCAAAGTCCAGTATATCCCGGTGGAAGCGCTCGCCTTGCTCCTCCGAGTATGCTCCCATGTTCTCCTTGAATTTATCAAGATGAGCATCAAGGATATGGACTTTGAGGAACATCCTACAGCCCATTGTGCCATAGTTCTTCACCAAAGTCTCAACCAGCTCCACATAGTTTTCGGCCTTGTGATTGCCCAGGAAGCCCCGAACCACTGCGACAAAGCTGTTCCAAGCCGCTTTCTCCTTACTAGTGAGGTTCTTGGGGAATTCATTGCTTTATCTGTGGTCCGACAAAGACACCGGCTTTGACCTTTGCCTCAGACAGCTTAGGGAAGAAGTCTTGAAGGTACTTGAAGGCTGCCAACTCTGAAATTGTTATCTGGATCTACAACGTCTTCCTCGCTCTCTGACTTGCTGCTCTCTTATAAAGACGGCTGCTCTGTCTCCGGAGGAGTGGGTACGGGGAGCTCATGGCAGTGTGGCACCGGGGCGATGGATGAAGGAAGGTCTGGATATGTGATAGCAGGTGCATTCTTGCCAGTCCAACGTTTGGAAGGGTCCACCATGCAGAAGTAGCAGTTGCTTGAGTGGTCAGTGGGTTCACGCCAAATTCTTGGGATAGCGAACTTCATGGCTTTCTTTTCCTCTCTGTACCATCCTACAAAAATACATTTATTTCACCCATGACTAATGTGTAAGAGATTCTCGCAACATTTTTCATATATGATATATTTTTTCAATAGCATTGAAAATTGTAAAACATTTTAAAGTTAAAAACTTTTACAATTTTAAAAATTTTAACAAATTTTATAACATAAAATTCCGAGCAACAATTGTCCATCTTACCTTCCAGAGTTTTTTTGCAGTGCTCACAGGTGAAATGAGGTGCCCAGGGTTTGTCTTGATCCCCGACAGGCATGCCAAAATATGCCTTGTAGGCCTCACACATCTTAACAGATGCTTCCACGGAGTACTTTTTCGCTCTTGTCTTGATAAATTGGCCGCAGACATAGCAAAATGCATCTGCCGGATGTTTGCAACCTCTTGATGCCATCTCAGAAAAATGCAGATATGTATCCACTTAGGCAGCTGGAACTAAACTGAACTGGTGGGCTTATGGACCCTGTATTTATACTACTATTTACATTACTGGAAAGTTCTAGAAAGTTCTAGAAGTTACTCCAAGTTTACTCAGCACTGAATCTATCTGGAATGTTCTAGAAAATAGGTAATTTTCAAAATATCACTGTCCTGGTCACAAAATCAAAGTTTGTGGGGAATAATAGCCATTTTCTATACTTTTGAGGCATAAGCAATTAGGAAATAACACTTACTACCCAGGAACCAAAAAAAAAATAAAAAATAATAATTGTTACATGGTGTTATTATTTTTATTTATTTATTTATTTATTTATTTATTTATTAGCAGTGATCCGGCACAAATTAACCTCTGGTGACTATTATATGTATTATTGTCAGAATTCATACTGTTGTTATACTTTCTTCTTTCTGTTAAAATTGTATTAACAAGTGGCTCAATGTGAGACTAGACCATGGACCCTGCACATGCCCTTTGCTGGCAGGTATACAGAGAAGGGCATGTAGAGTATTACTCTATCTATATATCTCCAAAAATGAAAGCTAAAAATTAAGTGATAATCACACAGGTAGAAAAATAATATATGTATTATCCCAAAATGGATGCTCTGCTTAATACAGGTTACATACAGGCATGCAAGCTTACAAACAACAGTCTAATAGTTAGCAGTACATCAACAAAGTGCAAATCAAGATAATGTTTTGTAAATTCTCTTTTTGGATTTTATTTTTTATTATTAAATACTACCAGAATAAACAAATCAACAACAAATAACTACATTTTACAATGAATAACTACATTTTACAATGTATTTATTAATGTAATAATGTAAAAATGAATACATTATTACATTAATAAATACATTTTTAAAAATGAGCGCTGTTTAGTCTACAAGAGTATAATTATCTCCTCCATCTTTAATACAGTCCAAAAACCTGTCAGAGCTGGACAGTCCTAAAACGTATTCAATTAGTTCCCACTACTCCCAGTTGGCTCTTGGGACACATTTGGTCCAGAAATAATTAATCTGATGGCGTGTAAATGGGTAGCATATGTCTGGTGATTGATTTTATAATGCATGAGTTGATGAGCAGGATTTTGAGATGCCAACAGAGTGTTCTTCCCTACTGTGTTCTAATCAATTTCTACATCTTGTTTAGCTAATACAGAGTTCCACTGCTTAGTCTATGTGTTTAAGGGAATATTCAATTCAATGATAATGTTTTGGCAACCACTCCCCCTATTGGTGTGCTGGTTCCACCCATATTGCTAAGGTACGAAGACAAAGAATACGAAGACTAAGAATAGCTCTATTGATGCCTTTGCAGGACCAGGGAGGCAATACAAATGGTTTGTCCCCCATTTGTAAAGGCGAGGTAGTTCATTGCATGATAAAGAATTTTAGACTGTGGCTTCAGGAATATAAGAAACACATATTTCTGATCCCTATAAAATGCCATTGTACTCAAAGCAAAGTTAAAATAATCTAGCAGATTATCTGTTACCTCATTTCATGTGGTAGTGAATCTAAACTTGGCTCCCTCCCTTCTATAGTTCCCTTGCTGCAGTTTCTCCTTACCTATTTTTCATTAATTAACGCTCTCTCTCTCCAAACACCTTCTGGCATTAAAATAAAATCAATTACAAGCCTAATATTTTAGTTGAGATCTATGTACACTAGTCAAAAAAATGTAAGCATGGCAAAAATAAACACCAGTAAATATACAGTCAAAAAAGCAGTTATGGTAGTATTCCTATTGGTAGCAGTATTACCCAGGTACATCTTTAATGTGTTCTTTAATAAATGGTGAAATCTGTTGAGATGTGTTTCGATCCAGAAATAATTATTATTTTAATCTGACGATAAATGATATAAAAATAAAAAATATAGAAATGAAGTTTGCCATCTATATATTTTTCCTTCCAGTACATAAAATATTTCAAATAAGGGAGGGCTACAAAAAAAAAAAAAAAAAACTGCCTGAGTAAAAGGGGCTTCTATTCTCTGTGTTACCACATTATTATTATTTATTATTATTATTATTATTATTATTATTATTATTATTATTTAAATTATACTATAGTCACTTACAGCAATGTCTCTCCGGAAAGATGGAGGTTAAGTGACTTGCTCAAGGTAACACATTTTGGCCATCCGTGCCTTAACCTATTTCTGCAATTCTAAAAGCAGTAGGTCAGAAGATTTTGATATTGATGCAGCCTCTTTAGAAACAAAACAAATAATAAAAGGTGCTCACATGCTGTGCTGTACCATCTCAATCCTTTGAATGGATATTAAGAACATATTTTCTATCTGTGTGAGTAAGGCCACTATAACACTGCTGCAAAACCATTGATCAAATCACTGTGCAACTTATAGGATACAATAAGGGCAGCATGGGCGTCTCACTTGGCTTCATAGATATAAACAGGCTGTTTCCCCATGGTTTTCCTATGGCTTTACTATGCATTTACCACAGTTACCTTAGATTGCCCTTTAACATGATCTCATTATGCTTTAAGTACACTTTGCCATGTTCTTACTATAGTAAGCTTGTATAAAGGCACACCCTATGGTACTTTACTTTCAGTATGAGTACTTCAGAATCAATCTGTACTTTGTATTAAATCTGTATTAAATGTTATATTTGTATCTTTATAGGCTTCTGATAAACATAGTTTTTTTGTTAGCATTTGTTTTACTTTATATCGTTCTTTTTTCTGTATTATCAAAGTAATTACTTTTCAAATAAATAATAAAGTGATCTAACTTGCGAATTTCTTTTATAATTTAATTGATCTTTTACAGAAGGCAGAACATATCTAGACAAAGGTGCTATAGTACCAAAAAAATACCCATTATCAAGGGCATAATGAAATAGGCCATCAAAGGCAATCTCAAAGGAGTCTCTACGTTAGATAATTATTTATGACTACCATTTCTTAGAGTGTCAAAAGTTTCCGGTGCTTTTATGATTCTGCTCTTCCTGACCGAGGCAATAGAGCAAAGATTTATTTCCAAAGTTTATTTCCATAGTCACGTTGATAGGTGTGCCTATTAAAATAATAGGCTCTCTTTACAAGAACCAGTTTGCTACAGTATGTTCAAAACGTCAACGTTTTAGCACTTTGATGCAAAGGGCAAGCTAATTAGCAAGGAAGACATTAGCACTTTTCACATGCTTGTTATCACAAAAAACTGAAGCCCGCTTAACATTTAAAAAATAAAGACAACAATGTTATGACACACCAAAATGGATCAACCTTTCTTTGTGCTATACTGTAATCTGAGCTGCAAAACTGTCACTTGTGCGGAATGTAATTGTAGATTGGCAGCAGATGCTTCCTCGTTTAAATAAAGATATGTCTAAAACATAATTCTATACTGTTTTCTTTTTTTTGTCATGACAGAAATGTATAAAGGATGCTCAGAATTACATGTTCTATGTTTTCAAAAGGAAAAAAGATGCAATGATGTAAGTAGGAGGTTCAGAAGCATTTAAACTAGAGGGGGGGGGGGGGAATCAGCAAAATAACAGAAGGGAGACTACATCATAACAAGGTAATAATAACTCAGGTAAGATAGCCAATAAATGTATTTATTAAATGCTAGATGTCTCAAAAACAAAATTTTTGAACTTGAAGCCACTGCACTAGCAAGTAACTACGATGTGATAGGTGTAACAGAAATTTGGCTATCCGAGAGTGATGCAGACGAATATAATAATAATGGTTACACTGTATAGGAGAGACAGACAGGACAGAAGAGGCATAGGGGTAGCTCTATACATAAGAAATAGTCTTGAAGCCCAGGTGTTAAATCTGGAAGAAAAAAAAAAACACAGAATTAATATGAGTCAGAATAATGGACACAAATTCAAAGGGCATAATAATAGGAGCATGCTATTGACCACCAAAGTCAGATGCTGAGCAAAATAATCTGTTATACAATTGCATTAGAAATGCGTGTAGCAAAGGAGAAGCCATACTAATGAGGGATTTCAACTTCCCCCATATAAAATGTGAAAACCTGTTAAGGAGCACGACAGCCAAAATTGAAATTGTAGAAATGACTGCTTCCTAATGCAATTTGCCAATGCACCGACTAGAGGAGAGGCATGCTTTTTAGTTATTCTGTCTTTATTTGATAAAGTTTTACTTTTCAAATAACGAAGACAGAATAACTAAAACAGAGGTCAGAGAATCATTGGCAAACTCAGATCACAAGGTATAAAATAAAATGGCCCAAATGGTTTAATAGATCAATTTAAAAAAAATGTTCAGAGAAAAAAGCACTTACAAAGCGTTTAAAAGGGACTAAGAACAAAGTACTTAGAAAGAGTTCTTGGAACTGCAAACATAAGTCAAAATGGTAGTTACAAAGGCCAAGAGAGAGATAGAAATGAACATTGCCAAGGGGGCTAAAACTAATTCCAAAAAGTTCAAGTTCTTCTTAAAAAGAATTAATCTTCTTCAGGTAAAGTTAATCAAAAAATAGTTTATTCACGAATCAAAATGCAAACAGGATCAAAGCAAATCAAAGGTGATGCATCAGTGATCTCACATACAAGTCTCAGTTGATGGTATCTAAGCTGGCATCAGTGTAGATGTTATTTACTGCTGAGCCAAGTTGAGCTTTCATGGCATCAGAGATGTTGTTTTTTTTCTGAGCCAGCATGACGCAGAGATGTTAGTTTCTGATCTGGCATGGCACAGAGATGTTAGTTTCTATGAGTTTTGCTCTGTTCTCACAGGCAGCAAAGCGCTATACCCACGCATCACAAGGTCAAACAAAAGTGCTGGTGATTGCAAACTGCTAATGTAAACCAGTTATGTGCAGTTTAATTTTAAGACTTCATTAACCCTGCATTGATTCAGAGCTTACATTAAACACAGGAAAATCACACAAAGTTTGCTGACAGTTTCAATGATTTATTTTCCATTTAATTGGTAGCATAAGTAACAAGTTGTATAATGAAAAGGAACAAAGGCTGAACCATTATAAGAGCTTGTGTAATTTAACTGGAACAATGTGTACACTGGCCCACACAAGGTGTGTGATTATCGTTTGTACATTGGCTCAAAAGAGCTTATTAAGCAGAAACAATTTATGCAAAGACAAAAGTATTATCTGTCCTGAGGTCACAGCTGCACTCTGAGTTATGAAAAGCCTGTCACTTCCTACAAGGCCAGGGCAACACAAATGTTTCCAATATTATAACAGCAAAAGAACATTCAAGGAGGAAGTAAAATGTCTAAGAGATACAAATGGCAAAATCATAGATGAAAAGAAAAAAATAACAAATATATTAAATGATTACTTTTCACAAGTTTTTACAAAGGAGGATACGGACAACATGCCCCACATGTCATCCAGTTCCTATCCAGTTTTAAATAACTTTAGCATAACCGAGGCAGAAGTGTTAAAGGGACTAGGAGCTTTTAAAATAAACAAATCCCCTGGGCCGGATTAGATCCTCCAGATAGTACTCAAAAAAATGAAAGAAGCTATTTACAAACTGTGAACCAAGATCCTGCAATAGTCTCTTGAGACAGGGGTTGTACCGACAAACTGGAGAATTGCAAACGTAATACCAGCCCCACAAAAATCGAGACAAAACCGAACTAGGTAACTACAGACCAATAAGCCTGACTTCTATTATATGTAAACTTATGGCAACTATACTAAGATAAAAAATGGAATATTACCTACATGGTAACAGTTTCCTGGGAGACAGTCAGCATGGCCACATTGCCCATAGATTTCAGCATGTACTGCTCTAGAAGATAGAAAGCTTTATTTTAATGAAAAATAAAAGCTAAACAAAGAGAAACTGTTACTGAATGTGTCACATCTGTTGACAAAACAATTATATTTTGTTTGCTATTCCTTTACACAAAGATTAATGTTAGCTGTTTTTGATCAGATTGCTGTAGCATGGTTTGGATTGTTGCAAAACAAATTTTACTTGACATGATATAAAGACGTAAGACAAACTTCAAAGAGCAACATTCTCCATTCTCCAGCACAGCTTTTGTTTATTGTGTGTGTGGGTGCCAGTTATCACCATACTATCCAGTTTAGTTGTAAAGGTGACAGGTCAAAGGACTGCAAGGACAAGCCTACATATGTCAAAGCACCACCCTGAATGTATGTGATTGTCCTGTTGCTTTGTGATGAATTGTGAAAGTATCCGATGGAAGAGAGTGCCTTGGAGAACACTTTTATAATCCCCTTAAACCTCAGCAGAGAGAGAACCAAATACTATTTTAATGGCACTGCATGAGTGCTTATCTATGGACTATCAACTATACCCCTGTTGCCATCAGTGCCATAGTTAACAAATGGTCTCTCAATAAGAAATCATTTTGCCCAACAAACTTTGTATGAAAAGTTATATCATCACTAATGTGAGCTGTTGCCTCGTATGTCAGGTTTGGAGACAGTTGTCTCCCTGATAAATCAAATTATTTTCTTAAAGACAATTTAAAACACCAATATTGAACATTTTCAACATCATTTTTTTTTTTCCCATGCTCAACATTGCTGTTGTAATGATAATTTTCACAATCAAACATATTAGTAAATATGACTTGAGGCCATCACAGATAAATCATATTTTAAATCCTACAACCCATGACTTTGATATATGATGCTAAACAAACAAAAAATGAGTGGTATGCACAAAAATAGTGCATGTATATTCTACGCCAAAATTGTTGAACACTGTCAAATGTTACAATACAAACAATTGCACACATTTATTGTACCTCCTATAAGATGCTATAAGGATAGCTGTGCCTTGATTAAGATGGAATCCTAATTTTAGTTATTATTTATTACTTTCACATGGAACCACAACTCTTTTTTCATCTCTTGTACTCCTTACTCTCAGTTCTTGACAAGTCACATCACATATTCTTCTTCAACTGATAGCTATCCAGCATGAAATCACTGTATGGATTGCCTCAGGTAAAGCTCCCAAAAATGGTCATTAAACAGGTGTTATCATTACTCTGATGTCAAAAACTGTCAAAGTACCTTGAAACCCAAAGAAACAGCTCCCTGGGCACCAAGTCACAAAACAAAACCATCAAAACCATCATTGGTTGAGTAGCTTCTGCACTATACACTGAAGAACCATTTACTGGTCTGGTGTCATTTTTTATATTGTGTATAAAGGGTGTTTGCTGAGTTTTTGATCCCCTTAGCACACTTTATTCACAAAATAAGAGTTACATGAAACATATGAAATAAGCATTTTAAAGGTTAATGAAAGGGATCTGCCACCATATTATTTTTACATACACTGCACCACTGAAAATGTGCTCAACTCAACTGCCCAATTACATAGTGAAGAACCCACCTGAAGCAATCCCATAGCATAGCCCAGAGCCACTTGGTTTAAATGTCATTGTTGAGATTCATGTACCATGTTCAAGCAATGTTTTATTAAATGCAAAACAAACTGTTTAAATGCATTTCATAACAGGAAAAACATGTAACATCGTGGATTTTCTCTCCCATCATCTTGTTCAATATCAAATCGTTGAGGTGACCGCCTGGTTAGCTCACAATTCCTGTTCAGGGTTGGGGGAGGGAGGGAGGAATTAGCCTAAAGCTTCTAGAACATTCTATAGTGTGTCACTTTTAAGCATTTTCTAAATGTATTTAACCTACTGTTCTACTTTTGTTGCTGTCAAAGCCAGTTCAAACTAGTTTGCTTTTTGTGTTGTTTACCTTCACTCCTTACCCACACATACAAATTTCTTCCCATCTCTCCTTGTATCTAAACCAGGCACCTGTTACCTTTGACTTCTGAGTCTATGACAAGATGCAGGTTTCTGGTTTGTTTCTATAAAGAAAGCCACAAAGTATCCGTTCTGAATTTTGCTTCAGTCTAGCAGAAAAATATGAAACTTCAAATATAAACTTTATAATAAAAATGAAAAACTTATATGTAAATACATAATTAATACTTTATGCAGAATGCCATTGCTACACTTTCTAAACTTCAAGATTAATAATAATCTGGTTCCGTAAAACTAACCATCTAAGAATTCTCAACAAATGAAAATGTTTTACGTTATATGGGCATCATTCTTTAACAAAATAAATCACATTAAGAACAGTGTCTAAAATACATTTACATCTAGAGCGCCAATCAGAATACAATATACATTAATTACAAAGTCTGTAAACCGGTTGCAAGTTTGTCCAAACCACTTGCGATCACATCATTGTCATTAGTAAACAAGTCAAGTTAATGGTACTTTACCTAAAATAAAGATTTCAACATTTTATGATTTGATATTATCTATATATTTGAATTTGTCATCAATAAATGCACAGGTCTGCATTGAATTATAAGCAATAATAGCAAGTTGATGACCATTGCATGTATAAATGGGGGGGGTGGGGGGTGCACTGAATAATTTGCCATTTCAAATATATACTGTGTCTGACACAGAACATATTGTGTATGTGTTATTATGCAGTGTCACTAAATGTGGAAACAGATTGCACTTTATGTAAAATTTTTACTGTGGTGTTAAAAAGGGTTTAAAGTAATATTTGCTGTGTATGGTTGGACATCTATATTTCTATAAAAAATGTGTTACATTTATGATATAATCATACAATGCATTCATCTTCCTCACTAATATTGAAAACAAACATCCAGTTCTCATTTTCCGTACTACTGTGTTGTGTAAAATAGAGTATTAAATATGTGAAATACATTTTCTGAGGAATACACCAGAGCTCTGCCGTCCTGATCAACACCCTGGAGTCATCTTTTCTCCCAATAGATTAGTGAGGAAAGCTTGGTCTGCGTCTGTGGGCGCAATGCAGGTGTAAGCAGACATATATCCCTGAGCAAACACACTGCAGTTCCCTGATGAAATCTATTGGGATATTTCAAAGCAAAAATATTTACATTTTAGAACTAAGATGAAAGTGGCCCTGCAGGTAAAGGCTGCACAACTGAACACACTAGCAAGCATATTTTCATACGATTGACAAGAGTCAATCTGTTTGTTACTCCACTTCTGTCTTTTTTTTTAAGTTTTTGTTAATATAAAACATTAAGAATGAAATAAAAAAATACCATAGCAATACATAGGATCTTGGAGAAATAACTTATCTCAGATTGCTACACTTAACAAAACAGATTGTCCATTAGTTTTTAAAATATGTACATCATAAACTTACTGTTTTTTTTTTTGTTTTTTTTTTTTTTTCTCGTGAAGAATTGTTAATTCTAGGCTTGTTTCCATTTTTTGTTCATGTTTTTCTTTGTAATGCGACAGTCAAGTACTTTTGAAAAACACATGTGCCTTAAAATTAAAACGGAAACATGCTGCTGTTATTGAGTAACTGTAGGTCTGTTACAACAGAACTGCTCTCTTACTTTCCTCCCTGACTCGACTTGGATGACCATCAAAAACCTTGTGATGTTGTAGAATCGTCTACAAAGACTTTTCAATTGAGATTAAAGAATATAACTTGTCAGATGTGAACTCATCTGAGAGTTTGACCCTGAAAGTAATTTTCAAGGTCAAACAGTGTTAAAATGAATACAATTTAGATTTACCGTTGATTTGTATTTACAGGACCATACATTTCAGGCAAAAAGTAACATTTTACATTGTGTCTCTTATTACACATAATTACAATGTTATTATGCATAGCTACAATGTACTTAATGTGTATGAGTGTTTGTGCTTGATAAAACCATAATCCTAACCCTAATCTTAACCATATCCCTAACTCTAAACCTAAACCTAACAATAACCACACTAACCTTAACTCTAAACCTAACCCTAAGCCCTTTCTGAATTGTGTACTTACATATATTGTGCAAAAAGATTTACATGTTAGGTACATTGTAACTATTGGGGCAGAGTAGGGGGAGGAAATGTGTATTCCAAGTAGGTACATGACTACATCCCCCAGAATGCCTTGGTGTTTGGAGTTAGAACCAGGTGGGGAAACACCTGGTTCTAATGAAATGAGGGACACCTGCCTGTGGTTAAGCAAGCAGGTATATAAAATTAGGTCAAAATGTTAAAGGCCTGTCGTTATGAAGGCTAAGGCCTGTGAAGAGACCTGTGTCAGAACAAAGAAAGGTACTTTGTGTATAATGTGTAACGTCTGTACCCTGTGTAACAAGTATTTTTGGTGACTGGTGAATGGCTTAGCCATCCAGCTTATAGTTAGGAATTTGTAAAAGTTTAGTTAGCACTCCTTGGTGGAGTTAGCTTTTATTTTAGTTTATTTCTGTTTTGATCTGTGTGAATAAAAGTGTGCAGAAAGTGCTAAACTGCAGTTCTTGTGTCTGGGTCTAATATTTCAAGAGCCAGAGCAGCTGTTGCCGGAACCAAAGTTGCTGCGTCATTTTTCTTTGTATTCATGTATGTTTAACTCATACAGGATGTCACTTTAAAATGTGACAGTTTCTACTCCATTCTTGTTCTTGAAGGAGTGTTCATTTATTTGTTGTTATTTAGTTTGTTTTTTTTTTTCACCTGGTAAGGCCTGTCTATCTCTTCAGTAATAGACACTTTCAACTGACATTTGACCTCATTGTTTTTAATATAATTAACCTGAACATCACAGCTAAAGACTTACTGGACTGTCATATAATTAACAAGCGACCTGAACATCATAGCTAAAGACTTACTGGACTGTCATATAATTAACAAGCGACCTGAACATCATAGCTAAAGACTTACTGGACTGTCATATAATTAACAAGCGACCTGAACATCATAGCTAAAGACTTACTGGACTGTCATATAATTAACAAGCGACCTGAACATCATAGCTAAAGACTTACTGGACTGTCATATAATTAACAAGCGACCTGAACATCACAGCTAAAGACTTAATGGGCTGTCATATAATTAACAAGCGACCTGAACATCATAGCTAAAGACTTACTGGACTGTTGTGGGGGTGGCATCATTTGATGCACATCTGTAAAAATATTCACATCAAATATTATATTTAATAATTTAAAAGGATTTTTTATTAAATTTATTTTTCCCTTAATATAAGACTTAATATAAGGCTCAGATAAAAACTTTAAGATTCCCATTCTTAAAAGCACCAAATCCCCAAGCCTTGACATGTTGTCCTTTGTGAACCACAGCTGCTATTTACTCAGTTTCTTGCAATGTATGATGGTATAAGTGGTAGCCTGTGATGCACAGCTTGTTAGCCCACAATGTGCTGCAGAGTGTGCACAGACACATGATATCCTGAAAAACTAATACACTCTCTCTGGTTTTATGAAAATAAAACATGATCGAACAAACATGGCAATTATACTTTCAGACTGTATTGTGTTTGTTGTGACAGTGTTTCTTTATTGTATTATATGCTACAGTACTTTTAAAATAAGTTGTCATCACAAACTATCCCATTGAAGCATAATGCTACCTTCTATGTGCAGCCTTGCCAATTAAAAGCCACAACTGCAAACATATGTTGTGATTTTTATTACATAAGATTGGCTGTTATTTACTTCATGCTAATACTGGATTCGACTTCTGCCAAGATAAAATGAGATAGTAGTGATGGGGACCAATCAAGACATAGCTTCAATGTAATATGTGAGCCTTCAACGCTCTTCCTTCAGGTGGATTTCCTATTGGCCCGGAGTTGATGGTTGAAGTGTATGCTGGCTCCAGGAATTGGCCTATTTGCGGCATCTCTGTGCATCAGCCCACATCTCATAATGGCAACCATCAAGAATGGGCTGAGTGGGGCTCTTATAAGGGGTCAACAAGTGGGCACCTCCCTTCTGTGTTTTGTCTACTAGTATGTAATATGAATGGTAATAACTGGATGGCTATCAAAAGATGTGGAAGACTGCTGTGAATTAAACAGTTCATCGGGGGGTTGTCTGTCAGGACTGGACCATAAAATAAAATGTGCTTACTAAGGGGTGTGTGTGCATTAGTTTGTATTACATGGTGGATTTATTTTTATTTTTTGAACAGGGGTAGAATTTATTGAGAGCGCCATTTATTCAAGAGCGGCGTCTATTAAAAGCTGAGATCTGAGTGAGGCATTAATTCGAGGGTGGCGTTAATTCAAAGTAATACAGTATTTGCTATACACCTTATGTGGGATTTTATATGCTTGCTATGTGCCCAGTAAGAGTCCAATGCATATTTGTTTAAATTCCCAGGTCATTTTCCGGAATTTCAGGAGGAATTACATAGTGCACATAACCTTTGACAAATAAAAACAAGCAATAGCATAAATCAAGACTCATGAAGATTAGAAATTAGTAATCACAAGATTCCAAATTCTATCAGTGGGATTGTTCTGATACCAGTATTTTGGTACATTTATTACTCATAAACCAGGACTTAAATGGCCTTTTTTACCCTTGCCAGGCTGTGCAAGAAATATCATTGTTTTTGTGAATCAGATTCATATGCTAAACTAGACCAGTTATGACAACATCAAAGCTCTGATTGAAGGGTTTTACCGTCAGGTAGTTGATGGTCTCTGGAAAGTAAGAGTTACCAGTAGCTGACATCGAGGTTTTACTGAAATTAGAAACTGGTAAACATTGGCTTTGTTATTATTGTATAAGTGTATTTACCTTTTAAATTCTTGCTTTCCTCTGTACCGTATTCTTAAAGCTAGAAGTTCCGCAGTCAAGTAGCTACCCAAATGAAAGACGTTTCTAATCTCCATATAGCCTCTCTTCAACATTTTTGTTATTAATATCTCACAGTCACAAAAGCTAGTTAACATTTTATCACCATAATGGTTTCTTCATCAAATTGTATCTCACAATTATCAAGAAAAACTATATACTTTGAAAAACAACATCCCCTTTGCCATATACAAGTGATGTATCGAGTACTGTATTCTCTGGGTTTCATTAAAATCTATGGTACTTATGTTAATTAAAACTGAAAGAAACTTAATTGCTTGACATAATGTTTAAAACGTGATAGTATTATTAATGTCTTGCAGCTCTGTTTTAACCACCACCGTGTAACATATATAACTGATATGATGTGATCTTAATAAGGGTGTCAACAAATTGTCCTTTTGGAGAAACACCTGCAAGATGACTGCAATTGTTATAAAGAGTGTTGTAGTGGTGGCATTCAGATACATGGTTGTTAAGATCTTTACAATCCACACTAATGTCTTTTGATGGTGTTTTAAATATAGAATAACTGAAAATGCTGCCATCAATAGAATTTTCCGTATGCTATTATTGATCTTAAAATCTGTACAGCAGTGAAAAACCAAACCATTTGCTACATTGGGAAACACTGGGATAGAGAAGTGGCCGTATTGCAAGTTTGTTGGTGTTCTTTGACTTAACACTGCAGTCTATATTTTGTTTAGATCAATATTCTAAACCTAACAAATGTAACTGCAAAGATACAAAATGATTCATATAGGATATGTGATAAGAGGCTATTGAATATTGAATTCAAAATGCTCAATCACAAAGACATAATCATTATTCTACAGTATTGCCTAAATTAGGGACCCCTCCGCCACAGAGGTAAACTGTCAGATATTTACTCAGTAGATTGAACATTATCACATTAAGCTGCCTTTGAGTCAGTGCCTAATCTGCTCCATTGTACCACACAAACATATCACTTGTAGTCCTATGGTCAGGACCCTTATTGGGTCTGGATTCCCCTTGCTTCTTCCCACTTGAGGCTGGATCAGTGAGTGTTTAGTTCTTTGACAAATCCTGTTCTCCCTCTTATAGTATTCCTCTGACATGCACTGCCTCCCGGCTATTGCCTGAAACGCACACTATCTCAATCTAATTTATCTGCCAAGATACTCTTTCCCAACAGCAAATCTCCCATTTTATTGCTGTTCTGCTTTACCTTTTAAGTGGACCTTGAGCCAGCTCTTAATTGAATAATTCCTTGTAGCTCTATGACCAAGGTTCCCTGGATTTCATAGGAACGTCAGGGATAACACTGCATTACATCATTTCATTATAAAGTCCCACCCCAGATTTCCGAGTGGGATTGTTTACATTTATTTTTCCTTCAGGCATGTGTCCTTTTATCTCTGCAGTCATCGGCTTTTCATTTTCGTAGCTGTACAATATTACATTTTGCTAACAGAGGAGAGTGGTGTATATCTGTTTCTAGCTCTTTAAAAAACATATGCAGAAAATAAAGTGTACAAATACAATATACAGCCATTCATGAATCAAAAACACTTCATTTTAATCATTTGATTCATTGATTTCATAATGTCTTGTATGTTTTTATTTGCTGGGCATCCTCCTACAGTTCTACAATTATAGCATATAGATTTTCTAGGTGGGGACAAACCAAGTTCGGAGGGGGAGGGCAACTGCCCCCACCACCCCGCCACATAGCAAATGACGCCTCCTGTTTGGAATGCTTGAACAGTTAACACATTTGCCAGCCAATATAGTGACATGTATCAGCCAGTTAGCACTTACAAAATGTCAGTTCTCCAAGAATCAAGGCTTATAATTAAGAAAGAAGAATAAACCACACATTTAATCAATCTTGTTAGGATTGAGACAAAAGCAATTGATAACTGATGATCGAAACAAATAAAGATGGATTAAAAAGTGTATTTGAATTGATCATTACACGATTCTAGTAGACCAATATTACAAACACCTAAGGTGCATAATTCTAAGAAATGTCATTTACTGTTAATGTTTCATTCTCTGGGTACATGGTCTACATGGTGCCCACAATAATTCTCACTCTGATTTCAATATAATTTCAACATGTAATAAATGTTGATTTTGAATATTTGACATAGAAAGGAAAATGAAAGGTTTTTTGTTCCATGGTTCAGTAAAGTAATTTAGAATTGATAATAAAGCCAAAGGAGGCCAGGCCAGATTATAATAAAGGTAGAAGGGGTATCAGTAATTATATTGAAATAATTTTCTTATGATTTTTAAATATACATTTTATGTTGTGCAGCACATACACATGTTGCAATAAGCATTAACCATAGCTAGAAATCAAAAAAAGAAAAAAACAAAACAGTTTGATCTAAATAAAATTGTTGAAAAAAGGGCTTCCAAAGATAATCCCCGAGGCACCCCACCAAAGTGTAAACTTTTCAAATCAGTGCGCACTGCTAATGTGGAAATGACTTATTTTCCATTTCTCAGCATCTAGAGATGGTCTCAGTGTAGGTGGAACACGACTGTAAGCAATACTTTAGATTCCCCACAAAGCCTCACCAATGGACCATGACTACTCTAGCTATTTAGTCCAGTGTTTCTACAGAGAACAACATTACATTTGTACTCCATTGTGGTTTGAAAAAAGATTCACTGTTACTGTGCTAATAATTCAATAACATGTCTTACTAATGGAATATAAATATGTATTTTCATATGGTGTGCCAGCAAAAAAGCAATAGTTTGCAAGTTTAAAACAAGCACTGTATTTACAATTAAACTGTCAATACCACACAGATACTGTTCAGATAACGTGAGCTTCTCGTTACAATGCTGAAGATTTGTAATCTCTCAAATATAGGTTTCTCCAGATGTACTTCAAAGTGTGTTTGATGATGTCCCAGTTTTTCAGAGATCTTTTATCTTTTATTAGAAGGCCTTTACAATTATCAAGCAAGAGATGACAGTTTAGCGCTCTGAGGGGGAACTTAGGGCTGCATTCACAAAGCATAACCTTTTAACATGCTGAGCAGAAGAGCTGAAGCACAATCTGCACTCCCATGTGAATGCAGGTTTTTCTCATTTGCTAAATTTCAGCACAGAATGTCCTTGCAAACTGCAGTGATATGCTTCAGCCAAATATAAGAACAGGAATAGAAATGTGTTGAATGCAAAAGATTTTCCTGCAAATAATTAGCTCTTTTTTTGGCCCATGGCTATATTTAATAAATAAAAATACATCATGGAAAGCTTTAAATATTCATGTTAATTGAGAGCTGATAACATGCTTTTCACAGAGAACGAAAAGTTAGTGCTTGTCTAACGCTCGGCAGCATTGAAGTTAAAACTTGGTCAATTAACCTAGCTTTAATCTTGAAGAAACGTCACACGTTTGAGATTTAAAGGTGCCCCCCCTGGACAACACAGATCATTTTTGTCAGCTCTAGTTCTATCAGACCTTTCTGCAAAAACAAGTGTCTTTGCTATTTATGGTTTATGATTTATTTTTCTTTGAAGGGGATATTGTCAGCTATCAATAGACAAAAAAATATGCTCAGAAATGTGGCAGTCAGTCAAGCGCCAAAACAAAAAGACCTTATATTTACATTAGACATTAATAAATAATATTGTGTTGAGCTACTTTTAATCAAAATTATAACATTCTAGACATTGACGATTTAAAATTTAAACACCCCTACTAGAATTCCAGCTTTCTCCAAAACACGTCTGACACGTAAGGTGAGCTGAGGACACTACCAGCTATGCCTGGAGAATGGTTTAGAAACACTAAAATCAAATGTTTACTGACCCATAGAGCCAGAAAATAAGGGAATCAAGATGATGTAAAGCAAAGACAGATGATAAGCCAGCCACTCATTTTAATGCATAACAAATAATGCATAAGGAAACCACATATCACTTTGCTTTCTTTTAACATTACCCTAATTAAGACTGCTGCCATTAATTGGATTTTAAGTTTTATACAGTGTTATCTCAAGGTCTCTGTATATATTTCATTATATCTGATCTGACACAACTCAAGTGTATTAGTAATACCAAAGATATATCATTTAGCAACACAGCCCCACAGGGCCATTCTAGTAATTTAATTTACTTATTAATCCTTGGTAGCTCTTGTTTGTTTTTGTGTTTTTAGGTACAAACGTACATCGGTTTATATGAGGTAATTTTATTTTCAACACCAGACAAGTGTTAAACAGCTTTCTTTCTTTTTTATCTTCAGAAATACAAATACAAACAGTTACATGCTTTAACAAAACTATCTCCAGTAGGGTTCAATTGAAATAGGAATTTAGAGAAAGCTACACAGCCATATAGACATGCCCCGGCAGCCTCTGTGGCCGGCAAGCTCCTGACTGAACTTAACAAAGCATCCCCAACTGCACATGTGTGCAGGTACTCAGGTAGCACAGGCGGCTGTGAGGGTCTGATAGAGTCCCAACAGTACACATGGTCTCTTTGTAACATTCAGAATACATGTACGATTGTTTTAAAAGAGAAGAAAGGAAGCGCTATAACTGAGAAACCACCCTGGAGAAAAAGCCACAGTACACAAGCACCAGTGAACTAGCAGTCTCCGGACAAAACCTAGATAACCTCAGGCCAGTGTCCAGGGACACTCCCAGAATTAAATGCATGCAATTCGTTCACCACATTAATTGCCTTTTCTATAAAGACTGTGGGCCTCGTAGTTTC
The DNA here is from genome assembly GCF_017654505.1 of Polyodon spathula. Taxonomy (NCBI): domain Eukaryota; kingdom Metazoa; phylum Chordata; class Actinopteri; order Acipenseriformes; family Polyodontidae; genus Polyodon; species Polyodon spathula. Next base: position 47,207,995 of record NC_054542.1, on the reverse strand, counting down.
TGGTGTATAGTTGAGTCTATGTGGGTGTCAGTGGCAGCTAGTGGCCAAAAACATGGGGAGGCAGAAAAAGGCAGGGGGTCAAATCTTTATATTGTATTCTGTCTGACCAGGGGGTAGAATCTTTATATTTTATTCTGCCTGACAACACTTTTCATATCTTCTTAACATTTTACCCCAATTTGGCTGTTAAATGTATTTTCTCCCCTAACCAGCAGAGGAAATAAAACAGTAACCCATCATAGTTTATTCTAATAAACTTAACTGTTGCACACTGCCAGTGTATGTTTAAAAATGCACTGTTTACTACATAAATAGAGCATTTAGATTTCAAGACCATGACACAGGGTGCAATTTGTCACATTTCCAAGGAGGGATAAAATACACAAACTACAGAACAGTTGGAAAGCCTGTAGCAAAGATATATCACATTGATACACCACTAATATGCTAACACCTGCCACCATGCAAATGTTATCGTCATTCACCACGTTTCGTTTTTATTATTATCGTTATTATCGACAACTAAAAGGCAATAACAACGTACACTTATAATGCTATTAACAACATTTGCCAAATGTTTGAATAGCATCTGTATAAATACAATTTTCTGGCAGAAAGACAATGTCAGTACAAATCCATTTTCCCTGGTGGGGATGAAAATTGAAAGTGCAGAGCCAGAGACACGCCCCCATCAAATCGCATTCTGCTAACATACTTTGCAAAAAATATTTTCAAAGTAAAGTTAAGGCAGGAGACAGGCAGACAAAAAACAATCACATCCTATTGATTTAATTTCTTAAACGTAAATAAAACACAACAATTACAGATCGTTCTGTACCAGTGGGGGCTGGCGACTTCGAAGTCATTTCAAGAGGCACTATTACAAACCTGTTGTTTCATCTAATTAATGCCACAAAAAAAGGAGCTTCATTAATATATTTATTAATTTCTTAAAGGAAATGGATGAAATCAGGCCATTCTGTGTGGTTTTTGACATGCTAGTAACCTAGTGACATTCTACAGTTTCTTATTTCCACGTGAGCAGCACGTAACTCCTTTCTGTAAGTACCCTATGTCCTGCCAAATTTTGCATTACGTTTAGATATTCTTATGCGTCAGCGTTTAATATAAATATATTCATCGCCATGGTTTCAATGTGAACTTTCGGCATTACAAATTAAATGCACTTTTTAGACATCAAAACAGTATAAAAACACAGAAGCACAAAACAGATCAAGTGAAAATTAAATGAATATAGTAGTTATTACTTTCTGTTTTGCCTACTTTTCAATGATATATTTGATTTGAAAAATGAGGTATATCTCGCCTCAGACGACTCTAGGGTAGAAGCATGTAATATCATCAAAACGTATAAATCCTTTGCTGTTTTCACTATATGTATTTGTAGTACGAGTACAGTGTTGGTAATAACACTAGCAAAATTTCGTAAGTCATTATATTTCAATGTAATATTTTTCACTTAGGCCAATTGTTTGAAGACAACATTACTTTTATAATGAGGTAAACAGAACCTGTACCACTGCTTATCAGCATAAAGGAACACATAGAACACTTAAAGCAAGTTCTTATACTTTTTGTTTCCCCCTTTTGAATAACCGGTCATCTATAAATTTAAAATTCAATTTACCGTAGTCAAGAAAAGTAAACCATAGAGGTCTAGTGGTGAAACTAATATTACATGCACCTATAAATTAGGGTGTTCCCTTAGGAAAATGACATTTTACAGTGTAATTAGCTAGTTTCTTCACAAACAGAGTTACCAAAATGTATTGAACTAATTATCCAAGTTATGGAGAAGGAGTTTTCTGTTATACTTAAAATAAAATTAACCCACTGGATGCCAAACTGGTTCTCTGCAATGAAACTGATGTCGCTGGCGCTTTGCCCCTGCTTCATGTGGCTACATTGTATCTAAACATTTGTTACATTACCACATGTACTTAGAAGAAAATGATATCTGTCACAGAAGCAATGTAATAAGGAGGAACCTGAGCACAGACTGGCGGCCTCACACACCACAAGCAAGTGTCTTAAACACCACGCCAAAGAACCTGGATCATGTGCGTCTCTGCTTCTAGAGCTTTTAAACACTCCGTAAGGACAGTGCATCACTCAGCACTGAGACAAAACAAAACATGGGTATTCTTCTTTTCTCTTTTCTGTGAAGTTAAAATAAAATTACAGTAGCACCAAGCAACTCTGAATAGTTCTAAAAAGTGGTGTATTACTTGTTTGGTAACTGCCCTTTTTATTTTTCATTGAAAGACCTGGAATCTAGCCTAATGTGCTACTGGCATTTATTTCTAGCCTGTGTTGTGCATTGGAGATGTATTCTGGGAACTGTTACGTGTTGTTGTTTATTTAACCAAGACCCTTTATTTTTAAATAACATTTCAGGGAATGTTTTAATGTTTATAAAAAAAAAAAAAAAAAAAAAAAAATGAACCTGTATCAGTCCTATGTTTATCAGTGCTCCAGGTAAAAAGTTTTCCAAGATGGATGGAAAAGCAGCTCCCCTGCTTTTGGATGTGAATGCATTCATTCAGAATGACTGTCTGCGAAAAATGAACCTGTATCAGTGCTACAGTATATGAAAAGTGAACCTGTATCAGTGCTACAGGATATGAAAAGTGAACCTGTATCAGTGCTACAGTATATGAAAAGTGAACCTGTATCAGTGCTACAGGATATGAAAAGTGAACCTGTATCAGTGCTACAGGATATGAAAAGTGAACCTGTATCAGTGCTACAGGATATGAAAAGTGAACCTGTATCAGTGCTACAGTATATGAAAAGTGAACCTGTATCAGTGCTACAGGATATGAAAAGTGAACCTGTGTCAGTGCTACAGGATATGAAAAGTGAACCTGTATCAGTGCTACCGGGTATGAAAAGTGAACCTGTATCAGTGCTACAGGATATGAAAAGTGAACCTGTATCCGTGCTACAGGATATGAAAAGTGAACCTGTATCAGTGCTACAGGATATGAAAAGTGAACCTGTATCAGTGCTACAGTATATGAAAAGTGAACCTGTATCAGTGCTACAGGGTAAACAGACAGCTTTGTATTGCATTCAAGCATTTCTCAATACACAAATTCTTCTGCCGAATCTAAAGACAGGACTTTTTTTCACATATATCAATATTTTCACATGCACATGTAGGACGACTTTTGAGTGAAAATAATACTAAAAAACAACATCCTTTGCTTTAAAGAGTAAGTAGCTGGATTCCAAAAAATGTTGTGTTACACGTCCCCACATGTTGCTACAACTGTTTAAATAACGTACCTGTAATTTCATTGTTAACATCCTGACAACTTTTTACACGTAAACTCTAAAGTCTGCTTCAAAACTCTTTTCAAAATGACCTCTCTAGTGCACTGGCGTTTGAGATCTGTCCTCTAAATCACTGCAGGAAAAGTGATAAAAAAAAAAAAACTAAAACATATCAACAAGTGCTTTACCTTTTCTGTTCTGTACCACATCATGGATCGTTACTGCTGTGTTACCTGTTTCACAATGTGGGCAATAATCCCTACACTATCAGTGCACTAGAGCGGACATTTTCAAAAGAGCTTTGAAACACACTTTAAAGTTCTAAGTGTAAAAAGCTGTCAGGATGTTAACAATGAAAAGAGAAATTAAAGGTGTGTTATTTAAACATTTTTAACAGCATGTGGGGACATGTCACATTATATTTGACGGAACCCTGCTTCTTACTCTTTAAGCCTAGGAATGTTTTGATAAAAACTGTAAAACAATCTGGAAAAGAATACTGTAAATTCTATCAACAGAACAAAGTTTTCTCCTTTAATCTTCTAGAATATACAGTATTATTCAAACATTAACAATGACCTTGATTTTCACATACAAGAAAACCATTACTAGTATGCTAAAATCTAACACTAAGTGCGCTTACACATCTTTGATTAATTGTTATTCTAGGCCATCATTAGCCACCAGTGAAGAATGATATCGGTTTGTATTAAATCTGCACCAAATCAAACACATATCACATCATCAACAAGTGCTTCAACAAAAGCATAAACAGATGAAAGTTGAAATAAGAAAGGATGCAGTTGCAAATGCAGTTGTTCTACACAAATTATTTTGTGAAGACAATTGCAATTAAAAACAAATAATACAAAATGAACTGCATTATGTGTAATAGCCTCTCCAATGGATATTTAATCAATAATTCAATTCTGTAAATGCCTAATCTCAAAGCTGCAATGACAGTGAATTAAAGAAGAAATAACTTAGGAGGGGAGATTTCTTTTTAGTTCCACCCTGAGATTAATTTTTGTCATTTTGTCTGTGTAAATCGTGGCCCACAGCGAGCTGTTAAATTGTTAGTTAAGCTTGTTAAATTGTCTTTGATCATTTATTATTGTAATCCTGAAATCGACTGAAGGATCATTATTATTTTTGTTACAATATGTTTACACATTTTTTTAATTACTTTTACTTTATGTTGCTTGTGTTTTGCAATGCTGAAATAATTAATAATTATATATTATGTTTTAGGATTAGTTGATCTAAATTACTTTAATTTAAACAAATTGAATATACTTTACTTTTTATGAGGTTAAGTATATTCCATAATTCCATAATTACAACCAAATCTAATGTTTTTATTGTATTTTATTATATTACTGTATAGGTAGCTAGCTACTATCAATGTAGTAATTCGTTACTACAGACCTTCAATTATCTTTAGCCTACTTATTAATACATTGTTTTCACGAATATTTACGTTAACTCATAAACAACTTTTAAAATTAAAATAAAGCAATACATAAAATGGAAACTATGCACGTTACTTAGAAAATATATTTATATATATATTTATATATATTAGATAGTTTAACATACCTTCAAATTAACACAAAACATATATTAATATAGACGTATTTCATTTAAGTATTTTTATTTTTTATTTTTTTAAAAGAGGGGTGAAGATTGAGTCGAGGAAGGGTGAGGAATGAGTGGAGGAGGGGTGAGGAATGAGTGGAGGAGGGGTGAGGATTGAGTCGAGGAAGGGTGAGGATTGAGTCGAGGAAGGGTGAAGAATGAATGGAGGAGGGGTGAGGAATTTGTGGAGGAGGGGTGAGGATTGAGTCGAGGAGGGGTGTGGAATGAGTCGAGGAGGTTTGAGGAATGAGTCGAGAAGGGTTGAGGAATGAGTTGAGGAGGAGTAAGGAATGAGTGGAGGAGGGGTGAGGAATGAGTGGAGGAGGGGTGAGGATTGAGTCGAGGACAGGTGAGGATTGAGTCGAGGAAGGGTGAGGAATGAGTCGAGGAGGGGAGATGAATGAGTCGAGGATGGGTAAGGTCTGATGTCTGACCATTGAGTCGAGGAGAGGTGAGGATTGACTCAAGAACGGGTGAGGATTGACACGAGGAGAGATGAGGTCTGAGGATTTCCTAAAATGGACACCGTACATTTATCTATGCTGGCCTGTTGATATGAAGTGTTCTTCAGCAAAACAACATTTGAAAATAAATTCTAAACATTTCCAGCTGTGAGTCACTTATGCATTACCTGTGATTAAACTAATCTCATCCTCATGCAAAAGCAAATGCATATTTATTTAACTGTACAGTCCTGCAGTTGGTAGAAATGCATGGATCCATTAATGTTTCTGTAAGATCAAAACATGCTTATCCGCCTTACCAGACTGTGGAACTCTCTTCCTAACTGAAGACAGGTCCTAGTCTCTAGCTGTTGATTTTGATATATTTGACAGAAACATGTTAAAGATGCCAGAAACATTTTAACAATTTTCACAACCAGTGGCATTCTTCAGTTATTCAGCCTTGGACCCTGAGCAGGGTTATAACTCAAACGTAGGCTTAATTCATGAAGATGGTGTCTCTGAAATGAAAATTCAAAACAGCAAACATGCACTTACCAAAAATGAAGTTAGAGATTGCAAAACCAGGGGCTTGATCTTGCAGAAGCAGACATGAGAAATGTTGATGTTATGTCATGTCAGAAGCGAGTCAATAAATGTAATGGATGCTGCAGTTTAGTCGTGTGATGCACTGTTTTGAACACAGTTGAGTTATATGAGTTGTTTAATCAGCACACACAGCTGTGATTAATCCAAAGGAGATCATACATAAAATATCATATTATGTATTATCATCATACATAACATTAGATAACGCTAATTCAAAGATTACTTATTTTAGTACGAATTATGCATGACAAATGCAATCGTTGGCTGTCCATCATCTTCACACAAACTGCAAACAGGCAACGGCCGTGAGGAGCAATCTACGCTGGATAGTTTTTTCAAGAGAAAGGACATGTAATTACTGTATTCAGCATGGAAGTGTACATTCTTTCCCTTTAAATTTCTTCACTGTTTTCTTTTAAACATACCTGTAGCAGGGCGCCCCGCACAGGGGGAAATTAGTGTTGGTGTAATTTATATGTGGAAAGGGGTTTGTTTTGGCTTTTTGGAGTTGTTATCAGGTGTAGCAGGTTCCTGGACCGGGACGCCTCGTTCAGTAAGACAAGTCCTCAAACTGTGTGGCACCTTTTATTTGTAGTTTTTGTACTGTGTTTTATTTTGCCGTTTGTTTACTTTCTGTTTTGTGTTTAATAAATCCTGTGTGCCTGTGTCACCATTTCAACTCCAGCTCTCATGCCTCTCTGTCTTGCAATGCTGTGAATCTGGCCTGTGTGTGTGTGTGTGTGTGTATATATATATATATATATATATATATATATATATATATATATATATATATATATATATATATATATATATTCCTTAGGTTACACACTGTCAGCGTATGTTTAAGAATGCAATGTATAGAACACTAATATAGCATTTAGATTTCAAGACCACATTTTGGCATACTTTGCATAAAAGGCAAGAGAGTGGAAAAAAAAATCAAGCATCGATTTAATTTGCTAAACTTAAATAAATGACCAACAAAGTAATTATATACTGTTCTATACATATGAAACATGTCTATTTAATAAAAATGACGCAATTCAGCCAAACCTTAATTCAGGAGCAAGGCACATTACATGTCGAAGAAACAAACAGAAACCCTACTCTTAATTATAATTTTAATGAATCAAGCTATAGTAAGTCCTTCTAAATAACACTTTGTTCCTTTCACTCTCATCAGTATTAACATCAAAGGGCATTAATGTGGGAGGGCACATGCCCAGTGGCTAAAACAGGCCAAAGGGGAGGGAGGCATGCCACCATTGGTTATTTTTAGACTATGTTATAGGGTGTTAATACAGTATTATAGATGGTTTATAACCATGCAATAACCATACACTGAATTACGTTTAAACATCCCAAAGTACAACATGTAGCTAAAAGCTGTCCCCTGTATAAAACTGTGATTCTGCCTATGGCTATTGCATGGTTATAAACAAATTACAACATTTAGTAACATTATATAACATAGTTATTAAGCATCTATTATATATTTATACTGAAATCATTAATAAGCAACACATTAATATAGTATTACCCATATTACATATAAATTCATTAATTAAAAAGCTCATTTATTTCAGAAATTGCACTGCCCTAAAGCTGAAACACTCACAAAGATTTACCATTCACTTTGAACATTTTAAACCTCATTGAGACCGTCAAAATATAAACAGATTCCACCATAATGAAAATACAGAAGTAACTGAGTCAATTTGAGAATGACACCAAACCAATGAATGAGGAACAGCACACATAACAATCACAGTAAGAGCAATTAGACTAACAAATAAATGTCTATAGATAATTCGAGCATGGGTTGACCAAATCCATCACTTCTTACAGGACGCATTGTCTACTTAACAACCATTGCTCAACTGAGCTTCAAAATGACGCCATTCCCACAACCCTCTGCTCCCGGGAAACAAAGAACCAATGACATGAAAGTTCCATCGATCATAAAACAAATAGTAAGACACTTACGCACCAGTGGATCACTGCAGACTGTGGAAGAACACAATTTAGTCCCAATTCAAAGTGAAGAAACAACAAAAAAATGTAAATAAGAAAATAAATAAAGACATAAAGCAAATCAATAGAAGTGTTGTATAAATCTAATACGCTATGGTCCAATGAAAATATTAATTTTAGTTTTACTCATTATATTATATATATATATATATATATATATATATATATATATATATATATATATATATATATATATATATATATATATATTTTTTTTTTTCTATTACTTTTGTATGTGTATTCTGTCAATTATAGACTATATAATATTCAGAAACAAAAAAGATCACCAAGGGCACTGAAACAAATGTTGACCTAGAATGAACGTGGTATTGATTCAAACCCCCTTAAAAAAGGTTAAACAGTTTATATAACATTCCTGCTCCCATGTTATACTTAATGACAAGTTTAGCCAATGTTATGCTAATCACAAACCTATAAGATCGCTGATGTTTTTAAATCTTAATATAAGATCTGACACTCGACTCGTTTTCTAAGATAGAATTCTCATGTTCCAGAGGTCATGTTTTGATGAAAGATTTTTTCAACAACCAATTTCAGTAGACATTGAAAAAAAGATTAAACTGCCATTCTCAAACTCAGCAGGAAATTACAGGTTGGTAAGTTTGATTTCATTTTGATATACTTCTGTCTATCATGTTGTGCATCAAACAGCTAACAGGAAAAAGTCATTTTGAAAACAGGACCTAATACAGTACATTAATTATAAAGCTTCCTTCAAATGACACTATTAAAACTGCTCATGGGTGACTTTATTCTAGCCAGTATTTCTAATGGATTACAATGTACTGTAAAGAATAACTTCAAATGATAGCAGTTAAACATGATTAGACTATCTATTGAAAACAATTAAAGGGTCCCAAGTGACTCATCTCGCAAAGGCATTTGCGCATAGCGTGCCGGGTGAATCTTGGAGTTGGTGCTCTTGGTTGGGGGTCCACAGCATTGGCCTTTACGTTCATGCAGCATGGGAAGGGGCAATCAGCCAGTTTAGTTTGCCTGAATACTTATTAAAGTTCAGCCATGTTATGAATTATTTTGCACACAGTTGAGTAATGGGAATTCTTTAATCAACAGTCAGGGTTGACAAGTCTACAAGCTGTGATAAATCCAAAGGAGGTCATGCAGAATTTTAATAAAGCATGGGTGTGCACAGTGTGGTTGTCAGATCACAGTGAACTCTCCTAGTCAGTCGCCAGACAAGGCCAGACGGAGACCTCCAGGCTGAATGGTGTCCTCCATCGTTCAGTAGCTTGTCAACGACTACAGTTTACAAGGTTTCTCAGGCAATAAATGGTGAGGGGCTTGTCACACAGCAGGAATGAAGGACACCCATTTCATCTCAGTCCTCTGGTGCTGGTATGTTGGCATTCAAATTAGAAAAACAACAGCAAAATAAATGAGGAAAATGGTATTCCTGTAGAATTACAAGGTTTGTAAAGCACATGTTGGGGTATATTAACACTGTAAAACTAGCACTAACACTGAACCCTTTTCACAATGTTGTATTGTTGGTAAATCCCTAATGCTAACTCATTTGCAATTCAAAGTGAATGATCAACTCTCACCATCCTACATTATGCACTGTAGTAATGTTTATCTGCAAAATGAAAATACATTACTAGCATGCTCCTTCCAGTTCAGAGATCCCAGTAGTTAAATTACAGCTGACCTAAACAAGCTGCTGAATTGTTTAAAGCTGTAATATCCAGACAGTAAAACAAATCTATGGAAACAGAGTTTCAGATTAATCCTGCTTGGTAACATCATTTGCCCTGTTCAGTTTCCAGGCATTAGCAAAGTCAAATTAGATCAGTTTTAAACATCCCACTGAAAGACTAATATTACATTAACTTTGCTTCACTACCCCTCAGTTTACCTAAAGGTTGGGTAAGCACTGAAACAATGACTTCTGATTTTCATTACATTTTTACAGAAATACAGTATAATGGTTTATGTGTATGTCATAGCAAAGAAGCAAAGTAAATGTAAATTTCACTGAAGGAAACTAGAAATATGTTTTAGTTTTTGGGAAATTATTATAAAAGACTCTTATTAACCTTTATTCTGTCTCTATTCTTCTGACAGATGGGCTATTTCAGTATTCAATCAAACAGAAATATAATGTCCTTGAAGAAACATGGATATCTTTAAGAAGTCCATAATAGCTAATTATTTCTAGCCCATTTTCAAAATATTTCTTATTTCAAGAAATTTTGATTTTTTGTAACCCAGATATTAAAAGAAAATGGCCTGTACCAATATGAAATTATTAAATTGTACCATATACTGTAACTGTGGTTTATGTGGTACAATTAGAATTATAATAAAGAATGGAATTCTGGGATTTTTGATGATAAACATTAGGTATTACGGCATCCACAATGCAAGTAAACCAAACTAAATAATACAGCACAATTATACAATTTTAAGATATAATCCAATCTTAAAAAATGGGACTGGTGAATAAACTGGATTGTTGTGAAAATTATTTTGTACCTCCTTGAATGGTCGTCTAAAATAAGTTTTAACAGACAACAATGTCAACACCCCCCCACTCCCCCACCCCATCAAGAACCTTCTTTCCCCATCAGGATACATTCTCAGCTAACCCCCGATCCCCAGTTTGAGAACCATTGCTATAAATAATGCTAAGTCAGTCCCAAGTTTTTTTTCCCCTCTAATTTTGGAAATAACTAAATAAAACAACAACTTGGTTTATATAGTTCTTTATGCATGTACCAAATAGTAATTATTACGGAGTTCAATAAAATATAAAAGTCTGAAAGCACCCCTAGGATAACACTGAGCACAGTCAAAATTATCAATAGGTCTGGGTAAAACTGAATCAACTTTCCATTTCAGAAAATTTTAGATTGTGTCCAATGAACAAAGCAAATGGGCTACAGTGTGTATCTCAATTGAAGTAACACATATTTGCTACATTTCATTTTTTTGTCTGTTGTCCCTACAGGAGTACTGTCTTGCATTCAACTTACATATTATTCACTTCCTAGGAGTTGCTGATAAATCCTGTTTTTTTTATTTCATCAGATCACCGATTTGGAGGAACAACTAGCCAACATAATAGAGGCAATTTGCAAATCAACCACTCAGAGAGGTATGTACACCACTAAGAGCGATCTCCACACCATTGGAAAACAGCTGCTATGTATGCAGAGGTAGAAGGAAACCACCCCTACAGAGGCAGCCCAAGAGCTGTAAACCTCCAACAAGTAGGCACCCCTGCAGGAACCAGATTCAGACACCTCAAGCACAGCCCAGCACCCTATTGCAGATGGAAATACACCACAAGAGTGACCAGGGAAGTGTCAGCAGACCGGGCACACAAATAAAGCACAGCACAACAGAAAATACACCTCTCAGAAAAGAAACATCCGACAAGGTCATGGAAATACAACAATTATGAGAAATATCGACAGCCTGGTATACAATAGTAATCTGTAAGCTCACGTGGTCTGCTGACCCCTTGGTGCCCAGTTCAGAGACATCCCATCATGGGTCAACAAGCTACGGACCTGAGCCGGGTAGAGCCCGGCAGTTGTCATCCATGATGTAACCAAGGACATAGGAAAGGCTTTGCAAGATACAGTTATACTTAGGTGTCTCTATCAATAGCAGACCCTCCACTACTGTATTCTTTGAAATACTGCCAGTACAACACAGACAGAGGCTGATTGGAAACCTTAATGCATGCAAGAGGGATTCAAATACATTCAAGAAGCAGGATGGGCTGAGATCCAGCTATTCCCAGAAGGGATCCAACCCACAACGTGAATCGAATCAAAGAATATAGCTACGTACCAAATATAGCTTTAATGTGTGATTTGTTTTTATATTCTTTAGAAATGTTACGTACCTCATTGTGTTTGAAATGCCAACTTGTTTTTCAAGAAGGACCGGGGAAACAAATGTAGACAATACATAATCTCCATCATTTATTGTAACTCATTTCTCATTGGTCAGTGATTACCAGGGATCCTAGGATTCCATTGGCTGTGTAATTACACAGATTTTCTATGCTGCCAGAGAATGTTTTCTTTTACACTTGGGACAGGGTAAAAAACATGCAAGGCTGTTTTTGTTTGTTTGATAATAACCAAATGAATACATGTATCATATATAATCATCAACACAGTCAACTTTGCTTTAAAGTTACCTAAACATACATGTTGAATAAAACTGTGTCTGGTGTACAGAGGTCAAGGTTGAACGAGGCACACTGTCACAATCATGTTGATAAGTGGCTTGTTGTTTACTTTAGTATCCAGCTTGTTGTTATTACCAAACACACTGTTTAAAGATACCAAAAATGATAAAAATTACCCCAAAAAATCGGGACTGAGTCTAGCAATAGCCTTCCAGATTACAAAGACTAACTCAGAGATAAGCTAATATGAACACTATGTTTTGGTTTTTATTATTACTACACATAAGTATTTGTAATGTTTAAAGTAAAATGGTAAATCTGTTTGTATTATTGATTGATGACAGTGTTTGTGATGGGAGACTCAATTTCAGCCTTTTATTTTAATTGTGGAATAGCGCAGATGTTTTGTTTTTTTTTTAGCTGAGAATTTCCTTTTTTTTTACTGCGGAAAACTAGGAAAACTAGGATCCTGGTGATTACATATATACTTGCTAGAATGGATTGCAAATATCTTGCACCATCATCGTGTCCCATTAGTAAGGCAAATAATAATGTGACTTGATTTCAATTTACAGTGGTGAGTTGAACCACCACAGCAGGAGGCAATCCTAACAAGCCTATTCAATAAAATGCCCAAGTGATTGACAGACAGTTTCTGTAACAACATCTTACTAATCAATACTAGGCTACAATAGTAGGAACTCAAGTTTTCCTAATTTGTGCTCCAGGTCAGAGATGATTTATGAACAGCAAACCCAGTCTCATGTACATTGTTTAAGGGTTGCTAATAAGTTCGTTAAAAGTTAGATTGGAGTAAAGTCATAAGCCAAAGTATTTTACTCTTGGTAAAATAAAAAATAAGCCAAATCAAAAATCTAAGTTTTTTAACTTACTTTTAATAATAATAAAAAAAAAAATAGTAATCCAAGCAAATAAACTAGGAGTAAAATAACTATAAAACTAATTAATACATAAATTTAAAAAAATGGATAAAGGTTTAAAAAAAAACAAGAAAGGTGCAGCTGTCAAAGCACACCTGCAGCCTGTCTCTCAACGCAACAATGTCACAATCATGTATGTGTACCGGTCCAAGTGAAGGGTGCTGAGAGTTTCTATAACACTGTAAATATGAAGTTCCCAGAGATAAGCTAACTCTTCAAGCAAGCTCATCTGTTAAACACAGACAGTACCATTGAAGTAAAAGCAATGTTCTTTTTATGATTTCTTTTTTTAATATACAGATTACTGAGGCCTATATTAAATTCCACATAAAAAAGTTAACAGATAGACAGATACAAGTGGAATCTCTGCAGAATGTTCTATGGCCAACAGCTTATATAAAATTTAAGATGCATTTCAGTGCATTGAGTTGATTTCGCAATTTAAGAGGAAATTAAGAAAAAAACTAAGTGGAAATATAACTAAAGATGCTTTATGCATGGCCGCTGGGCTATATATTCTATGCTAGAGTGATAATTGCATCACTTGGTTTCCATGGTAACCAAATCAAATTTAGCTTGCCAGTATATTGTACATTTAATGTCTACTCGTAACCTGTTATGCTTCTAGGGTAAAGTGCACCAATTTTGGACTTAGCGGCTCCACTGTATATGCAATGACATGAAAAGATATTAAAAAATAGATCTGAAATTTCCTTTAACCGGTCTGTTCAATAGGAGGTCCCTAATCCCTAGTAAAGGGTTAGGGTTAGTTATGCTTAATCTACGTTCCCAACTATTTTCCAGATATGTAAATACAGTAATTATTTATGTAGCATGAAAAAATACAGAGCAACTCTTTTAAAATAATTTTAATTAACCATTTCAACTGTGATAACGAAGCGTGAAGGTTACCAGAACACACATGGAATTCTGAGCAAACTACATTACTCATGGCATATTGAGAAAAATAGAGCAACAAAAAGTAGTGCTGAACAAAATCACGAACAAAAACTTACACAAAAAAACTTGAAATGTTTTGGTTTTTTTAGCAATAGACCCCTTATAGGAGGGCTGTACCATCTGGTCTGATCTCACCTAAAGCTAAGGTGTTGTCCACTCACCTGTAACATTTACCATTTGTTAACTCTTTTAAACTTGATGAGCTAGATTGGGACAGTCTACTGAAAACCCTACACTGAATTTGGTTGGACCTACTATAACTGAGTACAGTTTAAAACTTTGAGCTTCACTTCAAATCAAAGCTTCCTGAGGGTATTACAGCTCTAAATGCAGTACTGTAACGATACATAATGCAGTTGAACTAATATTGTCAGCTTTATAAATGCATTAGTGTCAGCTATCACCATGTTAAATGGTTTCTTAGTGTAATAAAAATAATATCAAAGTTTGGTTAAGTTTTGATTACAAAATATTTTCTGGAACAATGTGTACAGTACATTAAATTGTTTTCTAACACAAGCTGTAAAAATGATTATCTGGACCATGTATCTGTTATTTTGTTTTGTTCTTGCAACAGTAATGTTTGAATTGGTTCCAGCCAGTTTACTAACCACTAAAAGGATGTGTTAAATCATTTCATTTCCATTTGAATGGCTAAAAGGCTAAAAAACAAAGACAAATTTTAATAAGGGCAGTTATGTTAAATTATGAAAAATTTTTTTGTAAATCACTAGCAGCCAAAGTGGACCATTTAAAATTAATTGTTCATATAATTTATTAATTCATAATTAATGTAATTACACACAATGATTAAAATGGCCTTGGTGGGTTATAACATGTTAAAAAGGAACTCACCATTAATTTCCATGAACATGCTTTAAGCTGTCAGATGATAGAGAAGTTTACAGAGAAGGAGTGTTATATCCTTATTGAAGAAGTATGTTAGGTACCGTAAGAAAACCTCAAATCATCTTCTAAGACTGGGCATGTTTTAACCATTACTACAGTAGATAAATTGATCTAGCAGCCATGAGGGCATTGTGTAGCTGCTGCCTTTAATGTATTGTATTCAGGAGATGTTCTTTACATAAATGGGTATTGTGGGATTTACAGTAACTTGAAAGAATTCACACTTTTTGTTTCTTTTGTTGCAGAGATGTCACTGTTTCATGACTATAATATTGCCCTTTTTATGAATACATTTTGTTATTGTCCAACTCAATTACAGGCACTATGACAGTGAAAGCTAACTCTTATTACAAGAAGAAAATAAATGTGACTCTGTGTTTAATCTTGTTATTTTTACTAACACATAGCATTAAACATGGTCAAAACAGTTGCATCTATTGATTTGTACAGTTGCAAAAATTACATGAAGTACAGTGACATTTAAAGTTGTTATCACTGCACCAATTGCTGACCCAAAGAAAACATAGTGTTTCAGATTGATAAAAACAAAATTCCATGAACAGCATTTAAATTTAAATAGCAATTGTATGGGCAGAATGTTTTTTTTGTTTTTTTTTAATGTAGATTTTTTATCAATCAACAAATAAATTTTAAAAATGCGGTGCATTTGTTAATGCAGCACGATAACCCTTCAGAGAGACAAAGGGTATTAAAAAAATCTACAACAGAAATCATCTTGTTAACTAACAACAGTGTACAGCCCATTGAATTCCTAAAAGCTCTCTTGTGGAAAAGGAAGTATTGACTTTACACTTGAACCTGCACTCCATGATAACCGTGGTATACAGTGACACTCCTCGAGTGACAGCAAGTATACCAATTTTCCATGGAAATGGAAATTATGAAGCAGATGTCATCTAATTACTGTATGTGTTTACAATTCTACTGTTTGTTAAATATCTAGGGTATGAAACTCGATTTAAAACTCAAGTTTTTGCAGCATGTTGTTTTAGGGAAATATTTCATGTAAATAAATAACACTATAACACAATTTTTGTTCCTGGGTAGTAAGTGTTATTTCCTAATTGATTATGCCTCAAAAGTATAGAAAATGGCTATTATTCCCCACAAACTTTGCTTTTGTGACCAGGACAGTGATATTTTGAAATGTACCTATTTCCAATGAGAAAATGGGCGAATTTGTGTCTTTTCGTTCACATAAAGTCAGAAAAAAACAACATATGAATCCAAATTAACATGTATTTATACTAAAGTAATACAAAAATGACTACAAAAGATTTAGAAGTGAGTAGTTTTTCGAGATTTACGATTATACTGTAAATCACTTTCACGAATCAGCCCCCAAATGTAGTCTCCCATCGTCTTCTCGTTATACTGTCCTTTGCAGCGGCGTTCAAAGTCCAGTATATCCCGGTGGAAGCACTCGCCTTGCTCCTCCAAGTACGCTCCCATGTTCTCCTTGAATTTATCAAGATGAGCATCAAGGATATGGACTTTGAGGGACATCCTACAGCCCATTGTGCCGTAGTTCTTCACCAGAGTCTCAACCAGCTCCACATAGTTTTCGGCTTTGTTATTTCCCAGGAAGCCCCGAACAACTGCAACAAAGCTGTTCCAAGCCGCTTTCTCCTTACTAGTGAGCTTCTTGGGGAATTCATTGCACTCCAGGATCTTCTTTATCTGTGGTCCGATGAAGACACCGGCTTTGACCTTTGCCTCAGACAGCTTAGGGAAGAAGTCTTGAAGGTACTTGAAGGCTGCCGACTCCTTATCTAGAGCTCTGACAAATTGTTTCATAAGGCCCAATTTGATGTGCAGTGGTGGCATCAGCACCTTCAGGGGGTCCACCAGTAGCTCCCATTTGACGTTGTTCCTCCCCACAGAGAACTCGGTCTGCTGTGACCAGTCCCGCCTGTGGTAGTGCGCCTTGATGTCCCTGCTGTCCCAAAGGCAAAAATAGCAGGGAAACTTGGTAAAACCGCCTTGGAGACCCATCAGGAATGTCACCATTTTGAAGTCTCCTATGACCTCCCAGCCATGCTCATTATACTTCAAGGCGCCCAGCAAGGTCTTGATGCTGTTGTAATCCTCTTTGAGGTGCACCGAGTGAGCCAGGGGAAGAGATGGGTACTTGTTACCATTATGGAGCAGCACGGCTTTGAGGCTCCTGGATGAGCTGTCAATGAAGAGGCAACACTCATTCTGGTTACAGATGATTCCGATTGCCTCAAACAGACTGGTCACATTGTGACAGAAGCAGAGCCCATCTTGACGGGTGAAGAAGCTGGAAAAAGGTTGGTAATGCTTCCTCTGATCTGCAACTTGCACACTTTCATCCAACAAGTTCCATTGCTTGAGCCTAGATGTCAAAAGCTCGGCATTGGACTTGGTGAGACCAAGCTCTCTAATCAAGTCGTTGAGGTCTTTTTGGTTGGGGTAATATGGGTTTCTCTCCTCAGCTCCACCTCTGAAATTGTCATCTGGATCTACAACGTCTTCCTTTCTCTCTGACTTGCTGCTCTCTTCTAAAGACGGCTGCTCTCTCTCCGGAGGAGTGGGTACGGGGAGCTCATGGCAGTGTGGCACCGGGGCGATGGATGAAGGAAGGTCCAGATACATGACAGCAGGTGCATTCTTGCCAGTCCGACGTTTGGAAGGGTCCACCATGCAAAAGTAGCAGTTGCTTGAGTGGTCAGTGGGTTCACGCCAAATTCTTGGAATAGCGAACTTCATGGCTCTCTTTTCCCCTTTGTACCATCCTACAAAAATATATTTATTTCACCCATGACTAATGTGTAAGAGATTCTCGCAACATTTTTCATGTATGATATATTTTTTCAATAACATTGAAAATTGTAAAACATTTTAAAATTAAAACCTTTTACAATTTTAAAAATTTTAACAAATTTTATAACATAAAATTGCGAGCAACAATTGTCCATCTTACCTTCCAGAGATTTTTTTGCAGTGCTCGCAGGAGAAATGAGGTGCCCAGGGTTTGTCTTGATCCCTGACAGACATGCCGAAATATGCCTTGTCGGCCTCACACATCTTAGCAGATGCTTCCATGGAGTATTTTTTCGCTCTTGTCTTGATAAATTGGCCGCAGACATAGCAAAATGCGTCTGCCGGGTGCTTGCAGCCTCTTGATGCCATCTCAGAAAAATGCAGATATGTATCCACTTAGGCAGCTGGAACTAAACTGAACTTTTGGGCTTAAGGCCCCTGTATTTATACTACTATGTATACTGGAAAGTTCTAGAAAGTTCTAGAAGTTACTTCAAGTTTACTCAGCACTGAATATATCTGGAATGTTCTGGAAAATAGGTAAATTTCAAAATATCATTGTCCTGGTCACAAAAGCAAAGCTTGTGTGGAATAATAGCCATTTTCTATACTTTTGAGGCATAAGCAATTAGGAAATAACACTTACTACCCAGGAACCAAAAAAAAAAAATTATTGCACAGTGTAATTGTTAAGTGAACAGTTTACCTAAATAACTGCATCAATTAAATACTTTGCAGACAACCCTTTACACCGCAGACAAACTGGCTTCCTGAATTCAGTCTTCTGAAGAAATACAGTATGTTTTAGCATGCTTACCTACTATACTTCAAATGTTTTATCTATTTTTGTCTTTACCTTTTAAGATGCTTCGTGATGTACCATCTTTTAATAGTATGACAGGATTAGGTATTATACTAACCAGGCATAACACAGTAGTTTCATTGATAATAATGTAAAATGAGCGAGGATGGTCAGATGGATGTGTATTATAGCCCCCTGTTAACTTGAATCCCCTTATTCCTGGTTTGTTATTGGGTAGCACTGTTGAAGCACTCATGGGTTTGATTCACATAGACCATACTGGTTGAGGTGGGAGCCATGGGAGAGAGACTGCGAAGAAGTGTGTGTGTCAGAATTAAATTGTCTCTGGATAGTTACTTGCGCCATGAGGCCAACAAAGACAGTATAATTGTTGTTCTTTGCTGCCTGCTAATGAGCTCCATTTCTCTTGCCCTATATTGCTGTGACAAGGCCTATGCTCAGCTGCTTGATTCTTGTTGAGTATTGTGCTTGCACGCTTATAATGAAGTGTGAGTGTGTCAACCAACAGCAAGGTGTAGACTTGTAATTAATTAGAAACATGTGTTAAAATTGAGAGAGAGGGTGTGCAATAATTGCAGATGTCAATACTGCTATGTCAACAGTTGCGAAGAGGAGATCCCTTGCATATGACCCTCCTCTGCTCAGGTGTTCAAAGAATTTTAAATAGGGAAGCCGTATTTGAAACTGGACGTTACATTATGGAGCAGGAGGATTGGTCTGTCATATACTTTCTGAGATTGTTTGCCTGACAAAGATCAAAACGTTTACTTTATTGCATTACTACTTTTCTTCTGAAATGTTATTACGTAAAGATATGGGTATTAGGATGGGTGTGGTTCCTTGATGTTAATAAAAGTGGACCCTGATGGAGAAGAAAGTTACAAGATGTTCTGCAACAGGGGAACCGAATGGGGATGGGGCCTTAGCTGCTGGAGAGACATTGAATAAATACAGCTCCTTCTACGGTTTGCATTTCAAAGTTCTTCCCCTATACGCAGTTACTATAAAACAAGTCTTACAACTCTTTGATTAGTTCATAAAATAAGAAGCAGCATTTTTATTTGACTGAATTTATAAACCTTCTCCCTGAATTATGGTTTAATTATAAAATGGTTTTATTTACCGTAAAGGAATCTACAAATAAGCCTCTTGCCTCAAAGTCCATATTACTTTGCAATTCTTGAGCAACAAATTCAATCTTAATGAGCTGTATATTTTACCTTCCACTGCCATTAATCACAGTCTAAACCTGTAATAGGATTATTAGTTTCTAAGATGATGAACCTTTTTTTACCTGCAACATTCAAGTCTTAATCGAATAGCAATTTATGTTGTCTGCTTTCACAGTAAATCCGATGTTGAAAAAAACATTTTATTGTTATAAAAGACCAGTCACTGTTACAAAGAGTAATGATTCTAGCCATGTGCCAGATTTGACTCCAAATCAAATCGAATATAGTGGCTTATACTGCAACTGGTGTGTTCACCATTTCAAACTTTTCTAGTCAATGACAGCCCACACCAAACATCACACTGAGCAACTCAGATGAAACTATTGTGGATGAAGGATCACTTGAGAAAAAAGGGAAGTACTATTTTTGTCTAGGTTAGACAATGAGTGCTAAAATTTTGGCAAATTTTAGTAAAAGAAGGAACTGGATGGTTATTGTTTCACAGAATCTGAACCATATCACCGCTGCAGTAAATTAAAGCATTGCTTAGAAAATCTACTGAATATAGTTTGAAAGTAGAAGATAACTGAGGAAAGCAGAAGATATCACAAGAAGGATTAGAATCAATAGAGACCAGTTTTGTGTGACATTCTGATACCTGCTTTTTTACTTTCTTTTGCACAGGATCCTCGTTCCTCCCCTAAGGGTGGAGGCGGACCGGAGATTACTGGCTCTATTTCCAGGGTCACTGGAACTGCCCGGGTACAAACCAAACAGCATTACAAATTACAATGTGGGACGCAAGGCTCGGACTACCGTCAATTCCCTAGCCAAACTGGATTAAATGGACTTGGTTATGGACCTGTCAAAGACTATTGATGCTACAGAGGCTTGGCTTCAGGTCTGATGCATTATGTTGTGTCTGACTATATCTATTATTTGTGGTGCATGTAGTTAGGCAGGGATAAGTATTTAGTTAGCAGGTAAAATTATAATAATGTGTATGTTAAATAATAAGTGCTAGGACAAATGTAATAAGAATAAAGATAGTTATAATTTAAGGTTGTAGGTATTAATAGTGTAAAATTGAGATTTGCATTTATAGTTATAGGAATAATAGCAGATTTTTAAAGTATTAAATATGAGTCCGTTTCTGTCACGGTGAGAGTGGGGCAGGTGAATAATACATGGTCCACAATGTTCTTTCCCAAGCGGTCTGTGCTTTATTACGTAAACCAGCAATGATATTGGGTGCAAAACACTGCATGTTTCAGTCCCCAAATAATAATACAAACAGTCATAATGTATCCGTGTATTTCCTGCACTGAAAAGTGCTCTGTATCCTTCTGTGTTTTATAGTGCTGTGCAGTGCGTAGTGCTCTGGGTGATAAGGCTGGCTCCGTGGCTGCAGCTCTCTGGTATTCACTCTTCTGCGAACACACAAGTAAAACAAACAAACAAACAACAGCTCTCTGCAAATTAAAACATCAGCAGTAAGGGTTGTGCTCACATAGCTGAGTCTCCATTATACTACCAGCACTCCTCCTCACGATCAGCCCGTTGCCATGGTTGCTCCAATCAGTGTTTACCTCGCAGCTGATCCCCAAGATGGCCGACGTCCGGTTTCCACCGACCAGCGAGTTAGCCCATCTAGGGGAAAGCTTACCACCAACCTTACAGAGCGCTCTTTCTGGTCGGGAGGGAGATTTACATATCAGATACCTTCTCTCTCTGTGACAGTTTCATATTGTCTTTTCTATTAGAACCTGGCCCTCTTGTGGCTGTTAGTTGAATTTGGTTTTTGCTGTGATGTTTTTCAGTATTGTGTGTTGGAAAATTAAAACATTTGATTCTTACCTATTGTGGTCCCTCCTCTCTCATTGGCCAGTGGTCTGGGTGGTCACATTGAAATCCAAAGAACCTATAAAGGGAAAAAAGAGAAACATTAGTTATTTATTAAATATTACTTACCATTGTCACGAGTCCTGACGTGACAGATATTTAATTGAACGACCTGCTAAAAATCAGATCAATGTGTATTATACTGTATGTGCTATTTGAAAAAACTAAATCTGTACATTTACATTTTGTGTATTTTATAAACAAAGACATATTGTGTTACCATACTTGAAATAGTAACCTGTAACAGCATCATTAGACTGAATACAGTGTATGGTATAGTATTTAATATCTATTGACTGTTATGCCACTTTCCTGGCTGCAATATTTTATATATATATATATATATATATATATATATATATATATATATATATATATATATATATATATATCCTTTCAGAAAACATTTTCATATCTGCTTTTATTGGAAATAGATATGATGTAGGATGAATATTGGAGACCATTACTTTTGTTTTAAATCAAGTTCGTAATAAATATTTTTAGTCCTTTCATCCGTCATGGAAAGGGTATAACAGAAAAATCCATTATTTATTCTCTCTCACCTCCCCATACATAGGATATTGTGAGTGATATACATATATATCACCTGACCTCTCTATTATGAAAAAAAAAAGAAATACCTACCACAATTGTGAACACTCAGATAAAGCTGTTCATTGAGGACTATTTGAAATAAATTGCATGTACTTCTATAGAACATCAAAGCATATTAATTTGATATTAACTCAGTAAACTCATTATTCTGCCAGATTTGGAGAGAATAATGCGTCAGATGATAAACAGAGACAAGCACAGCTGAGGCATGAAGGAATTATGAACTTAATCATGTTCCTTTGTTTATAAAAAGACTTAGCAGGACTGCTAAACATAATCAGTATATAAATGGAGATATTAAATTGTGCAAAGCCTAGAAAGTCTGCTTTTATATATAGTTTTCTTACAGTATTTGTGCCGGACATGACAACTTAGTATACCATTTACTTGATTTCTAACTTAATTTGAGCATAGTGTAGTTCATGGGGACTTGAATGTGTTTCAAAATAGGAATCCTGTGGACACTACTAAACAAAGTCTCAGCACTTGCATATCTATATTTATGTGATTTGAATTTGAGGTATTTCAGTTTGTTTTTGTCTATGGTTAGACAAGATTATTTACAGTAAGTTATTTACTGATTTGCCAACAGGAAGTGGTAACACCCTTGTTTCTCGGACAAGCGGCATGATAAAATGCCTTTGAAGAAGCACAGATATCTCAGTGTGGTATGTGTGTGTACTTTTGGCTGTCCTACATATAGAAACAATATCCTGTTTTTGGAAGGGCAGGAAGCACCCACAGTAGCCTAAATAAATTCCTTTAAAGGGAAAGTCTTATTCAGATAATATTCATATTATTCAATTCTATTCCCCTGATTAACAGTGCACAGGTGATGAAAACATAGGAGTCCAGTTTTAGAGTTCACAATCAGATAAAACATGTTGGTTTGTTCACAGAGGTTTATGAAAAGAAAAATCTTTGTACTGGCTTTCTTATGCAGTCTTCCTGGTCTCAACCCTACTGCACAGTGCGAGAGCAATACAAAAGCTTGGAGAACATGCAAACAGCTTGGAGAACATGTAAACAGCTTGGAGAACATGCATACAGCTTGGAGAACATGCAAACAGCTTTGGAGAGCATGCAAACAGCTTTGGAGAACATGTATACAGCTTGGAGAACATGCAAACAGCTTTGGAGAACATGCAAACAGCTTTGGAGTACATGCAAACAGCTTTGAAGAACATACAAACAGCTTGGGGAACATGCAAACAGCTTGGGGAACATGCAAACAGCTATAACACATTCAGGCAAGAGTGGATTTCACATAAGTATTTGGAAGTGCAACCATATGTGTTGTACACTTATTTGATCTTAATAAGCCCAAATGAGACTTCCACTTGAAAGGAGAGGAATACTTGTTTAACATTTCTTTCCCTTGAGCCGTTACAGTAATTGCTTAGTATCTTCCTAAGTTCTGTGAAATCTGAATCTTAGACTTGATTGAAGTGTCTGCGGTATTAAACCCAGCACCCTGATTCACCACTTCTCATACTTGAAACTTTCTACATAACAGATTCCATGTTGCATATATGCAAAGAATAATGTGTGGTTTTGAATTGATCTTCCAAGTGTTCATGGAACAATCATTTAATATTAAATTGTACTATACCTTTTCTCTGCAATTATAGTTCTGTAGTTTTTAATCTCATCTCACTGACGGGATTCAGAACATAACAACACTGCCTGTTACACTCTTCGCTCCTTTAATCTCGCTGAGGTCACGGCACAAATGTAACAGTGAGGCAGCTGGTAGATAACTGTTGACCACTCACACCTCAAGCAAGCATTTGAACTACTATGCAAAAGAGCCAGGCTCTGCTGCATTGGTAGTCCATTAGCTTGTCATCTCATCTGACTGACCAGAGTCAAAACCTCTCAGCATCCTTTCTGCAAAAAAAAAAAAAAAAGAAATACAACACATTGTCCTCAAGCAATGCACTGTAATTTCACTCTCTTCCAGTTTTAATATAGTGTATAGTATGGAAGAACATGTGTCATCATAAAGCATTTTTTGTTGTTATTTTATAATAATGTAGACACATGCATTACATACTCAAGATCCACCAAACAAAAACTGACTAATGACCTAGTGGCTTATGCTGTAGTTACTTATTCCTGTGGAATAACCTGTATACCACTGGTAAATGTAAAAAATAAATAAATAAATAAATAAATTACATGCCATGCAAAGCTAAGTCATTTTGCTGGTAATTTTCACAGCATTGTAGACATTTTAATTAAGGTTATGGCCAACAGAGGTGTCCTTTTTCTGGATCATTCATTGAAGGTGGTCTGACACTTGTAGGAAATAAATGTAGCCAAGAACATAAGGAAAGCCAATTTCAATTGAGCCAGATGTTTCAGGAATACTTGTGAGTGTGCAGCAGCTGTTGTATTATAGGGTGGATGACTCTCTGATGAGTCCCCCCCCCCATAGGGGCCCCCCCGGGGAGTCAGGGTACACCATGTGGATGATCAGTACGGTTGCACTCAGCAGATTATTTTTAGGTATATTTATGGTATTATGGTTTTATTTAACCAGGGATTCACAAGTAAGATGCAAGTCTTCTTTCCAATGTTATGCTTCCCTATAGCATCAGGACTGAATTGATTAATCTAGATCTTACTTTGTAAACATCTGCATTATTTTTTTTCTCATTTATTTTCAATGGATTAAGGTGGTGAAAGTTTAAATTTACAAAAAAATAAAGCAATAAAAAGTCATCTAACTCTAAAGGTCTGTCTACATCGTTTGATAGACAATGAGGAGACACATACAAATCTGTTGTCCAAGAGAGCCTACACTGTGGAAAATGCCCTTGATGTTTCTGGTAGTTTATTGGGAAATATGGTAAAACGGTCATCAGTTGCTGACATTGTTAAAATGGCTTTTAGAGTATATTAAAGCACTGAGGAATCACCCTGGATGTATCCTGGGGGATTACCTCTAAAAATAAGTGGTGGATTCCTTGGTAGAGTAAAATGCTCTACAATGCAGTTGTAGTTTACTGTACCTTGGCGTGAATACATTGGTCAAACCAACCTCTTTGTTCATGTTCATGAGTAGTGGCATGTTTCTGCAAATTCAACCTAGTCGGTGTGATGCAGAATTGATAGATAAGCTTTAGAGTATATCCCTTACAAGCAATCTGTCTGGCTGACAGATTTAGAAGTTGTAAAAACCAACATGACAGAACATCACAGGCCGAATGATTCACACATGGTAACAAGACAATTTAGATTTGAAGCTGAGGACTAGCACCTTTCTGCAACCTTTCCCTGAGTTGCTGTACCAAGCTAGCAAATGTGCAATTCATTCTGGTACATGGCAACCTATTTTTAAATCCAAGACTTGACTTGGGACTTGAAGTTTGGGACTTGTGACTTGCTTGCGATTTGAGCTTCATGACTTGATGACAATGTTGTGCATCATGGATCTACTGCATGCAGTATGTGCATGATGCATAACATAACATTTAATCATCATTGTGCTGCTGTGAGACTTGAATCTTTGCCCAAACATCTGCCCCCTTGTTAGAAATACAACTCCCACAATGCATTTAGTAAAATCTCCTTACATGTTCTTTCCTACACCACTGCGCTGACGCTCGTTCAGCGGCTGCTACTGCTCTGCTATCTGACAGTCCCCAGATGAGGGACTGTACCCCCGGGCAAATAATGTCCCCGGAACGGTCCCCGGTTCACGAAGCTCGTCCCCAAATAAACTTACTTTTAATTTGTCGCATTGGTCTAATGTAATGTAAATGGATTAGGGAGAAATATCCATGTTTCTATCATTAAATTACATCCAATTGCTTTGTTGATTCATCACATTCATCACTAGTAACAGGTTTTGAGTTTAGTTGATGATCCAACCTCTTTTTTTAAAAAAAAAATAAAAGTACAAGGGAGTTCACTGATATGCATTATAGCAAGAGCAAATGTCAAACTGTTTTCACAAATCTCACATTTCTTGACAGGTTTTAATAAAGACTTCTAACATTCCTGGATCAGAAAAAAAAAAAAAAAAAACCTCTCCTTTTTAATAAGAATCACAGTAACAATCTGATATGTTTTTATAACGAGAACAACATCCACACACACACATCATGACTGTAAATATAAATAACACCATGTAACAAATGTTTTATTTTTTTTTTAGTTCCTGGGTAGTAAGTGTTATTTCCTAATTGCTTATGCCTCAAAAGTATAGAAAATAACCCCCCCCAGGTCTGGCTATCCTCTACACTCTGCTCATCCTGTAATGAGCTGTGCACCGCTGAGCAGAGATGAAAGAGATCCAAGCTACCCTCTGATTCAGATCGCCATCCTCCTCTCCTTTTTGACAACCCTCACCTCTGCCAAACACTCCTACTGTCAATCCATCAGTCCTCCACTAACAACCCCTGCTGACTGCTCTCCACCTTCAAGACTGCTCCATCTCTCATTGCCTTACACCGCCTCCTCAACACTCTTCTGTTTCGACTACACTTGTAGATCTCTTGATCTACCCCTCATAATATGCACTGGACTCGCCTGACCCAAGCACCATGTTACTGGATTCTCAGCTACTGCACTATGGTTCCACTAATGCACTACTATTATGTCATTGTAGATACAAATTGTTTTAATCTTAACTTGTTATTTCTTATCTCATATTGAATTCTAGCAGTATTTCCACTTAATATAATCTACACTGTATTTAAATATTATTTTTGCATTGTGACCTTGTGTTGCCCTGCAACACCTATAAGTCACCTTGGATAAAGGAGTCTGCCAAATAAACAAATAAAATAATAATAATATAATAATAATAATAATAATAATAATAATAATAATAATAATAGGAAAAGGAATGCTGCAGGAAAGATACATGGGAAGACATAAAAGTAGGCATATTTATAACCGACTGTAATAGAGAGGGCTGTTTTTATTAATACAATTAATTAATTGATTAATAGCTGTTAAAATAAGGCTGGATGTTGAATTATTTATACAGTGTACATTAACGTAATTCCGGGTAAAAATTAGATCAATCTTAACCATTTTGCACTTCCATTGATTACAGCAGTCTCAGAGGTGCAGGTTTTAAAGAATCATGTGATATAGCAAACAGGTATTTCCAATATAAGACATGATATCTGGTACTACTTTAAGTTAAAAAGAGCTCTGTTTGCAGCAATGCTGTCCAGGAAGTCTGTTACTGCTTTTCTTCCCTGGTCATTTCACCCCAGTAGCGTCTTCTGGGTCAGAGCATGTTATTGGCTGAAAGCATATTGTTATATCTTGATAACATTTACCCTA
This sequence comes from Polyodon spathula, assembly GCF_017654505.1. Classification (NCBI taxonomy): domain Eukaryota; kingdom Metazoa; phylum Chordata; class Actinopteri; order Acipenseriformes; family Polyodontidae; genus Polyodon; species Polyodon spathula. The sequence goes on along the minus strand of NC_054542.1, from coordinate 47,180,342 downwards.
ACTAAGCAGTTAGTAAGACATAAGTGAACACTGTACTGAGATCCAGCAACTAGCCTCTTTATCCAGCTCTTCAGAATAACACTGCGAACCACGCACACTCCGTGAGCTGTGAAAATACTACCAGTAGGTGGCAGTAGCCAACTAATCTTAATACTAAATCGCATACATAACACATATCAGTCAATGGACGAAAAACCTGACAGAAAATAAGACAGTAAAGGGGTGGAGATGATTCACCCTGATACATGTAAAACAGATAAATAACAAAAAAGAAATCGCCAATATAATGCAAATCTTAAACCTAAACAACTCTGCCTGTAATAAGTACTTAGAAATGGGTCATACATTAGCTGGGGAATAAAAAATTGAATATTTCTCAACTTTTACAGAAGCATCAGTAAAAGTTGACAAACACTGACAAGTAAAAGTTGAGATAACGTTTTTAGGTTTAATCACATCTGATTTAGGATCTTGTGTGAATAAAATTCTAAAAACATTTTTTAAATTATCTCACTATGATAGTGAGAAAGTAAAGTAACCCACAGGTTACAGAAACGCCTTTACCTGTTTTATGTCACTATGAAGTTAGATTTGATCCAGGCCTGAGATACATTAATAATATCTTACCCCTTAATCCTTGTACTGTTGTTCCTAATACATAATAGTACACAACTTAATTCCTTATGCACTAGATTTAACAGCAAACCATGCTATGTTCTATGGTGCCTCTTTTTCTTTGTAGTTTCTAAAGAGGATTTATTTTTCAAGCAAACAATCCTAAATTACACAAGGGCACTACAATGAGAGTAACTCCTGTCGGATTCACCTGGATAGAAAATAGATTGTGAAATCACTACACAAGAGAGATAAGCAGGGGGTCGACCTGTAATGTCTTTAAACATTACACAGTGAGATAAAATCTCTTTCTTGAATCAGCGACATACAGCTTGGACTTGAGGCGTCTTTATGAAGTTGATTGATGGCATAATGACTGAGTGTTATACAAATTGCATTTTGAAATCAACCCTCCAGTCTTTCAGTGTTAGAATTACTTACATCAATCCACACTACATCTGAATTGGATTTCATTTGAGACTTATATAAAAGCCAAGATGGTTGAATGGTTAACATAACAGCCAGATTTTTCAGGATAACATTTTTGCATATAATTCCAATATTTCAATAAATGCCTTCATTAATCCAAAATCCCTAGATGTCTGTGCCATAGTAGGAGTAAGAGTAATCTATGAAAGGTGTTTAAGTTGCAGTAGGATGAATGCCCAATTAGGAAACATTTTATTAGCCCTCCTGCATAACTGGCAGAAACATTGAGGTATTAAAAGTATCTTTCTTCTAGTAGATGGCAGAGTGAGGACTACTTGTGTACTGGCATTGCAAAAGAGTCTTCCTATGAATCACAGAGGATTAGGTCCTGTTTATAAAGGAGAATTCAAAGTGGTATAAAATATTTTTTCTAAAGCAAATACTGTCAGTGATTGCCTCTTCTGTAGTCATCAACATATGATGACAAGTCATGGAGTGGAACTCAAAACAGTGTTTCTTAAACATGTTGTAGGGTGCACACTAGTCAACCGCATTTTAGGAAACGTTACATAATTTAATCAAACATTTGGGGATTCTGGTGGAAATGAACTCAAAGACATGTTAACCCATCGAAGACTGAACTGAGATCCAACAGTGACAGACTTTTCCGTTTGACATTTTTTTGAGGAAATCAAGAACAAAAAGTCTACATGCAAAAATTCAGAGTTGGTAACAAGTAGAAGTAAAGAAGCTAGCTACACAAGTTGAGTTGCTTGAAAATTGGGGTCACTAGAGCACCTGCAAAAGATTATTGTATGATATATCATACGGCAAGTTTTCAACTCTTGTACCTCAACAATGAGTGAACCAGGAAACACCATATTTTACTGTAGTACCCCATGGTACATTATAACTGCAAAGTATCACATTCACAACTCAAATAACTATACATGTATTAAATAAAATCTATCTTTGTGTCCAAAATGTGTCTTTTTCCTGATGCCATCTTTGTCAAAGTATGTTGTTGCTGTAAACCAAAAAATTATATTAAACTTGTAAGGACCTAAAACAATAACAGGCACACTAATGTCCTTTCCAATAGCAAACACAAATGTAAGTGTGGGGGGACCTCAAAGGTGGCTATTTTGTGTATGATATATAACATTTGCTATTTTTTTTTTTTACAATATGGTGACAAAATGAAAACTGGCTAAATGTTCTTAAAGGCATCCTACTGGCCCTTGTCTGACAAACTGGTCATTCACTGGATACTGTCTAGGGAAACATATATTTTTTCTAAGAAAGGTAAATCAGTAGACGCGTTGCTAAGGAAGTAATTGAGCAGATAGGCTCACCCGGGGCTAATCTGATTGAGAGGTCGTAATTGGCTTGGGGTGTGCCTGGGGAGGCTGCCCAGAGCTCAAAAAGCATCTGCGCTACAGCTCAAGGCTAATGCACAGATATAGCCATGCAAATGGGCTCTGAGAGAAAGGTTGCTGTGCTTTGTTTCATGTTGTGTTGATGAACACTGCAGCTCTTTGGATTTGAAGTCCCAATGAAAGAAGATGGTACTTTGCTTGAAGTACACATTGTTGCATTAGCTCACAATAAACAGATAGTTATTTTCAAATGGAGATCAGCTTGTTGTTGGCTGTTTGTGTCTCTTGTAGGGCAAAGAACTACAGCTCTCTTCAAAGCTGATTTTAGCCATTCTTCAGAACATTGGTTCTTCCTTGCTTTCCATGAATTCAAGCAGTTATGATCCCATGATTCAGAAACTTTCTTCAGAGCAGAAAAGCTTCCATTTCATTCCCCCGAACTCCACGCCACTCCTAGTGGGTGGAGCGCACTTCTTTCTCTTGCCTGGAGCGTTGTTTCTTCTGTGGGGCACACTTCTAGTGTGGGGAGTGCATGGGAAGCTCGTATGGAAAGCAAGCGTGGAACTCTTGTATGGAAAGCAAGCATGGAAAGCTCATATGGGAAGCTCTCTCTTGGGGCAAACTCAAATGTTTCTGAAAGTCATGTGGCTGGTTTTGTTGTCCTGACTTCCACCATGTGATTGGTTAGTTTGATTATATTTGACTGTGCCAGAGTCCACGTGGGGTGTTTCTCATTGGTTGTTCTTGTTGAGAGACAGCCCATTGTTCTCAATTGGTCCATGGCTTCACCCCCTGTTGGCTGTATTTATGAGGGGTACTGTTCTCTGTTCAACGTGTCAAAGCATGCTTAAAACTGTCTGACTTACCATCTGAAAGATACTGCTGGTGCCTAAATGATACATTCAATGATAGGAAAATATAAAAGACTTGTCCACTCTTTCTAAAAGCATTCTTTGTCAGTGGGGGAGTTTGTGAGCAGAAACCGAACAGACACAGAATGGCTTAAGACCCCCCCTTTGTATATTTCAATTCTGCTACCTACACCACCTAGGGAACATTAATAATGCTGATGGTGTCATTAAAAAGAGCCAGATTGTCATTGTTGAATGCCTGTATACCCATTCATAAAGTGCTTTGCAACAAGCGCCCCTATTCTCAGATCATTTTATGAATAGCAATATGGACAACTTTCGTACAAGCTGCTGCTATGTATTAAACAAACACCTCTCTCATACTGTACTTACACATATACTTGTATTGTGTTTGGTAGCAATAACTCCAGTTCACCTATTTTTTAGAGGAAGGAGGGGTGGAACATGAGAACCATGAGATCATGTCCAATTGTTTTTGAAAAGGCAGTACTTTTTAGATACACTGTTCACTTAAAGCAAAATAATTAGATTTAACTGGGTCTTATTATGTATTAAATGGAGAAAAAACTATATAAAAGCTGAGTTAAAACCCCAGTCAAGTGTCACTCAGCTTGGTACGCCAAGTTGACGTGATCAGTGCTCTGACAAGCTCTGAAAAGCTGCTTGCTGTTTGGGTCGTATACAGAAGTTTGCCTTTAAAGACAGTTCTTGTTTTTACATTGTATTCTACAACTACACTTCCACATAGTGTAAGGTAAGAACAATTGTGAATTAATATCTCATTGATGCATTGCTATAAGGTATAGCAATTCAAATGTAGCTTTGGAGAGTGCTATTGTATGTTGTAGGATTTAACGGTGGGTGCTTTAGCTTTTTGCATGGCTAGCCTAAGGGCTAAGGATATGATAACCGTATTTGTATTACTGTATTGAATTATTAATGCTGTTAAACCTGTAAAGGCACTGGTTTGTTCAGATTTCCTATTGCTTGAGATCCATTATTAAGCATTTAATAAATTGAATGCTAATAATGCGCTGATTCGTTAAAACTTCAAATTAAATTAATCTGAGTGATTTTCTTGATTATTAAAAAGTTGTCTGGATGCGTTGCAAGCCCAGTGCATGAACAATACACTACAGGAGTCCAAAACATCTGTCCTCCTTTGTACAGCATTTTTATTTCCCTTTGACAATTACATAATACAGATCTTAATAAGATCCAACTGAGTTCTTGCATAAGCCAGTGGGCTTTCCCCCCTCTAATTTATAAGGAATTGAATAGCTTGAATTTTGCTGAGGTTTATCTTGAGTGAAAAGGCTTGTAACCAACAATGCCCATGTTATCAGTTAATTAAGAATACCAGCGATCATCACACAATGAACAAGAAGAACCATGTTTCACAGAAAGGGACTTTTAATTTAATCAATAGTATCTAACCAAGCATGTAAGTATTTCATAGAATGCCTTATTTTTTGCTTTAAGATGGACATGAAGCAACCATGTGAGTAATGTTTTGTCACCCATCCTCATTATTTGTATTAAAGAACTGTACAGAGTAGGACCTGTCCATGGTGCTGATTAATGTACACTATGTTGGCCGATTGCAGGATAAGCTGCAGCCAGATTTTTTAAAGGCATTTTGCAGTAAAAGGGGATCCACCTGGATTGTATCGATAATATATTCCTGGATGCAATCCTCAGGATAACCATGGATAGGTGTTTGATCTGCTATGGGCTGTAAAATGCTGTAAAACATTTTTGGTGCTATTTTTGATCTTGAAAAAAATGCATACAAACTATCTGTCCAAAAAAAATAGTCATCAAAAGTATTTTTCTTATGTCTAAAAATCTGTAGTTCCTTCACATGCATGAGTGATTCATTTTGCAGAATGGAAAATAAACAGTGCCTAAACCCTGGTAGTGCTTTAAAAAAAAAAAAAAAAAAAAAAAAAAAAAAAAAAAAAACTCACAGCAAATATGAAATGTTTTACTGTGTTATAAAAAATACTGTTATGCCTTCTAGGGAAATTATTTTTTCAGATATAATAGCTTTGTAAAGATGATTGCAAAGGAACTGGTGAACCAATTGAGTGATTAATATGAATATGTGGCTAAATGCTGGATATAAAATAATTAAAAAGTTTTAATTCATATACTGGAGCATATTTAATATAGAACACAAAAATACCTTCAGTTTATTGCTAAATTCAGAAAATGTCTTCATAGAACATAAGACCTGTCCCCTTTTAGCACCCCATTTGCCATTACTAGGGGACCTAATTTAACAGGACCAAAACCTATTTTGTTTTTATGTTCCCAGTTTTATATATCCTACTATTTCAACTGGATGTAATCATCTGGGAGCAATTTTGATGACAGGGCAACTCTCTAATGCTAGGGCAAAACATGTTTGTCCTGATTTTAATAATAAAAAAAATGTAAAAAATTTAAAAACACTGTTGATTAAAAGGGCCTCATTCTGGAAAGGCTAATATCATGGCTCTGTATGACTGTTTACCGACCAGGTGTGTAGGGAGGCCAGAGCAGGCTGAAGTAGATCCCAGTTGTTAATAAAGAATTGCTTGGCACAGCCTGTAGTTGCAGTAGAAAGTTGTACGAGGTTACAGATAGGATCTTCACTGCCAAAGTCTCACGAGCATATGGTACAGCTTTCAAACGAGTTTCTGTGCAAAAAAAAAAAAATAAATAAAGAGTTTAGTCAATTTGTGCAGATTTTTAACTCGAGAAGTTGATTTTCTCTTTTTGGCTGTATAATATTTTGGCCACTGCACTGTATTCACATGACAGTGGACAGAATTTAAAGTTTCTAAACTACATCTAAACAAAGCCTTAGATTCCCAGTAAAAAGTCCATCATGCCTGACCTTTTAAACTTTTTTGAAAATGTTTAGGATGAACACAAGCAAAACACACAAACAAATATCTGGACTTTCAAAAAGCCTCTGATACAGTGCATTATGAAAGACTAATCATTCAACTCAAACTGGGGGAAATGTATTTTCGACATGCACATGGATGCATAACTGATTACAGGTTGAAAGAAAAGAGGAAGTAAATGTAAGGGAAATAAATTCCCATTGGAGCCATGTTCTCAGCGTGGTGCTGCAGGGACCCATACCCTTTCTTATCTACATTAATAACCTTGACATGGGAATCATTTGTTAGGTTTTATTGAGGTTGTTCAAAGCACTGGTGAGACCCTCTTAAAAATAGTGAACAACTCAATGACATTGCGGCTTTGGAGAGAGTCCAGTAAAGACTAATCCCAGGACTAAAGGATATGTTATGAAGAAACACTGTTGCGACTGAGTGATTGGAAACTTTTAAGAACTGAAAAGAAGAAGTTCTGCGATCAATCTGCTACTAGTTGCCAGACATGCATTGATGGACCAAATCGCTTATTTCTTTTTATATGTTCTGAACAAACCTGAATTCTCTGAGGCGGTTTAAAAAATGACCACTATAGTTTAGCAGTTGTAATTTCTGAAACTGATTTTGTTCTGAGATTTTACAGAGACTTAATATCTTATAGTTGCTACAGTTGTAGAAGGTCTATAAATTGGTTACAAACTCCCAAACACATCTAGGATATGAATTATTAAGACTGGCAAATAATAATAATCTAAGCATCAGCCACAAGTATACAACACACTTAATAGGATATTAAACAGATGTTTTATTTCCTGGCTCAGAATTTAAATTGTAGTTTAATAAATTGGGAATTTGTTCTAAAAAAAAATGTGGAATAAGAAAATGATATGTGGCACTACATAGACCTCCAGCATCATGTAGCAAGCTGTAATAATATATAACGTCTGGACAGCAATTAGAAGTATAAATTTAAAAAAACATAATGTATTATAGCCATTCACCGTTATTCCAATAAAGAAGTATTGCCGCAGCAGTTAAAATGGACCTTGCTTTACTGCAGGTTATATGTATCACTGCAATGTCAAATTAGAGTGCCTTTGATTTGTATCCATTGTGTAAGTGTTTTAAACCTTAAACATTTTAAAACATGAGCACATTTCCCTCGCAGCCACCACAAATCAACTGTAAATGAACTGCATTTTCTGTAAACTGAGACTACCGGTAAGTATGGCCTTGTCCTTTGGTCAATCAAGCCCAAGGCCTTAAAAGCAACTGCATCTAGCAAACTGGAAATATTATTTTGATGTCCTTCCAGCCTGGAAATGTTTTTTTTTTCTGATGATTGAAGTACTGTAGATCAAAACTGACAGTTATATAATACAGTATATTTGATGATCTTTTTTTTCAGAAGACAGATCTCAAATATTGTCCAAAACTATTAGGAACATAAAAAACATCAAAATGAACATACACTACCATAGTGTATTTAATTGTAATATAAATATATTAATGCATATAGATCTGACAGAAAACAAGTTTGTTTTCTAACATATTAAATGGCAGTGATTTATTAAGACTTGAATTGAGCATCGCTCCTGCTCCATGTCAAATCTAATGTTTCTCAAATTAGCAACAACGCTGCGCACTGCTTCCTATCTGGAGCTGTTTATGTCAGTGGGTGAAAAGCTCTATCAGTAATCCCACACCGACAGGTAGGAAGCTGGCTTGGCTGCAGTGCCAATATTTCACCTACATCAGACAGACTTCAGATGCCCCTTAATGTTATAACAGGAGATCTCTCTTGGAGCAGTTACTGGTCCTACGGTCAACTGAATGCAAGCAAATGTTTTTTAAGTTGTGGTCTGGTAATTATACTGGACAGCTGATTGTCCTTGGTGAAATGTGGTTGCGCACCATGACGGATGTATAGGACTTGTAGTTTTGTTGTTGTTTGTTTTTTTTCATTCAGAAGCAACGTAATATCTTACATGTAAGAACTCCTTCTGTACTAAGAATGTTTCCAAAGCAACCATTGAGTTTCCATAGCAGCACTTACCCTGACAATCTAACTAACACAGGTGATTTTCATTAATGGCACATTATCCTTCTGCACATTACAGTGCTTAGAAAAACTAAGCTTCGAAATGGTAAATTGGAACCTTGCCACAGGACATGAAACTGAAATAGGATGAAATATTTACATCACTGTATTACATTAATTTACTAAAAAGGGATTTAAAAAAATATATACATACATAATACTTAATAAAAGTAAAATGCATCAATACGTTATTAAAGTATACAGTATGAGACGCAAACAAAAATCAAATAAATGTAATGATTTGCATTCTTCTTACTTTATATGATAACATTACACACCTCATTATAAATTGTAAATGTAAATTACACATGTTCATAAAGATAGAAGAGAGGTGTGCATGTGTTATTTTTTATATCATGAGGAATGAATACAATCATTGTCTTACAAAAAATGAATGCAATCATAATCTAGGAGTACAAACAGAATAGTGACAGCTTGTTTCAGATTCAGGCATTTCTCAAATAAAAAGAGAAAAAGGACTGTCAGATCTGAAAACACAGCAATCCAATTCAATATATGTGTCTCATTTGGGGACTGATGAAGTCACATCAGCTAGCTACTAGAAGGACACCCAGCAGACAAAGAAAAGCACATCAGAGACAACGACCCAGCAAGAAAGACTGCTTTCAAGAGGAGCATTCCCAGTCAAAGCCACTGCATCTCTTGGACAATGTGTTGCTTAAAAACCACAGAATAGATTGCCTTCATTAAACAGTGATGTTATTATTTTTTAGAGATACCAATCAAAGGTGGCTGATTGGTGGCCATCTTGGGCATTTGCAGAGTGATTCCTAATATTGTTCCCAACTATATATGCATACAGTGCATTTCATTTTTATTTATTTTTTTGTAATTTCAACTTAACACCTACATATATCCTTGCATCTTCACATATTATACATATATGTAAATAGGGTTAGGGACTGAAATGCAGACAATGGGTGAATTAGATAATTAGTCCTCTTTTCCAGGACAATACAGTACTGTAAACAAAATAAAATAAATTACCGGTAATTACGATCTAAAACTCATACCCCTCAACACATGCAAGACTCATTAAATATGAGCATTTTAATAGATGTGGCTCAGTAGGGGATGTAATATAAAATGTCAGCTAGCCTTTATGACTCATTGCAAAGGCCCTTTATAGTCAATATTTTAGAGTTTCTCCATCTTTCTGATGCTTTCAGCACTTAACTAAACTGTAATGACAGAAAGTATTGCTAAAGAATATTTGTAACACAGAAAATCAGTCCATCATGTGTTGAGCTGCAAAACAATACCTGCTAGCACACAATCTGTCTTCTGTTTAATTTATTTTTTTATGTTGTTGAAACTTAATGAAAGAAATGCATCTTCCTTTCCTGTCTCACTCATTTTAAAGGTATCTTAGCAAAACCACACCTACAGACATATTGATAAGGTTGACCTCAATTCAAATTTGCAATTGTATTTTCTTTCAGGAAAGACAATTAATTAGTGCATCAGATGTATATGCTTAATTAGCTGATTAACATATTAAAAAGCAATATGTTCAGGCATTTATCTTTTTTTTTTTTTACTGACATAAATCTAATGTTTCAGAATAAGACTTATTAGTTTGCCTTCTAAAAAAATGCAGCTTAAGAATCATTAATAATTGTAATAATTATGAAGAATTATTTGTATCTAATTCTCCATTCCAGCAACAAATTGTTCTGAAAAGTCTATCCTCAATGCCGAGTGTTGGGAGGTGGCGCTGCATATCAGCATGGCAAAAGGGCTGTAAGGGCTTCAGTGCATAATACAAAGCTAAAAGAACCTGGTGAATCTATTCAGGCTGAAACACTGGAAATAATGGTCTAAGCGGAAACAACAATGACAATAATATAAAACACACCGAACAGAACATTAAACAGATTATACATTTAAATAGTACGAAAATGTAGACATTTAGGGCAGTATTTTCAAAAGTTTGTAAATGATAACTCTAGTGTTGATCAAGAAATCGGCATTGATTTTGGCATTTTCAAGCGGTTCGTTTTGCCAATTTCATTATTAAATAATCATCCTAATGTGATTTCCAAAATTATGTTGATTTACAAAATAACGTTAATATCTTAACGAGCAGTGCTTCTTGTGACTACTTCTTTTGTTTGCGTGGAAATTTAAAAGCAAATCTGTGTTAACAGACTGTGCCTTTGACACCGACAATACAGAGAGTGTACATGTTCTATACTTGTGGTTATGAATGAGATGTATTCACTTATTTTAACCATTTGTAAAGTTACAGCATGTTGGTTGCATTGATAAAATGATAGACTGCTATTTGTACCCAGTGTAATGTTACTACCAAGAAATTATCAAATGCAACTGTGTGATCCACTAGGAATGTGATTGAGATCATTGACATGGATTTTGCCTAAACTTATTTCGCAATGTTGTCAAACTCCCCCCACACTGTATGTGCAATGTACACTTTCACCTTCACACGTTTCTATGCATTTAAGTGTTTATAATACTGTAAGTGTTCGGTGGCCACTTCTAATCGTGTTGAGTTTATTTATTGTGGAGGTGAGTAAAGAGTAACACTAGAAAATGCATGATTAGAGGAATTCACCCAACAATTAATTCTAAACCCAATGTGTACTAGGTTTAGGGAGTTCTATCATAATTGTAAAAGTGTAATACATACATAATGACGTGTTACATGCATGCTATGCATGTATAATATAGCTAACCACTACAAACACCAATGGCACTTCAGACGCATGTATTTATTTGTAGCCTACAATCGTACATACTAAAATACAGACACAAGTAATGGGGTTTCATTTATTTATTTTTTTTAATCTGTGCCAACCAATTTTTACCCATATGCCAGATAATTGTAAATCAGCATTTTATATGTGAAGTGTTTTAAATAAATGTACTTTCTGCATAACAAAATGCACACTTTTAAATGATGTTCACAAATTATACACAACATAGCTATTCCCATTCTTTGTTATTTCCATGTGCCTGCTGCTCGCTGGTGGGAGAGCCGCCACCATGTACGCTAGTAGTTTCCATAACAACGAATTGTTTCCATTCGTTAATATGCATTTTGATTAACAAGTTCCTCTGATCTAGTCGTTGAGACAGGAAATGATGTAGGAGACCTGCGACAATTAAGCTTTTTAACGAGAAATGCGTTCATTAATGACCTCATTGACTCAATTTCAAAGCATTAGTGGATTGATTTAATTAACATTTCCTTTGAAAATCACTTGCTGCTAAAGCTCTCGTTACTATACCACGAGTTCAATACAATAACACTGGTGTTTGAAAATCCTGCCCTTACTATGTACATTGTGTTCTAGAAAATCTAAATGTAAGTACTGTTTAAAGGATGTTTCAATTGACTTTCAGTATTTTTAGAGAAATAATTTGAGGTGGGGTCCACTGTCTATGTACCCTAGGGAAATCACTTTCAGAGAAATTCATCCTACATTTTATGAATCCACAGAGCATCTATGGAGTAGAAAGCATTCCCTGTAGTTTTATCAAACTACCCCAATACAACCTGCAGCCGGACAACACATTTTCTTAAAATGTCTTTTATTACACAAGCCTTCATCACATTTCTCTACAGATACCGACAATTTGCCTCAATCCTATATTAGCAGGGTGTCTTTAGAATGATTTGATTTCCTGTTTTGCTGGGGGTAGCTCTATGGAGCAAATATTGAAGATCCAGTTGGGGGAGAGGCCATTGTGTATATTTATCTGTGTGTTAATTAAATTGTGTCTATTTTATTTAATAACATCTCCAAGGCAGATGACTTTGCTAATGCTGAGGAATTCAGTGACCATATTATCTGACATGGTTCTCCAATATGGAAAATGAATAAAGAATTAATTCAAGTGAATCCCTTGAAGCAGGAAACTGCAGGTTTCTGCAAAATCAGATTTACATGCCATCCTTCAATTCCTGTTTAGCACTGTGGTGATGACAATGGCCTCCACTTCACAGTGTTGAAGACATAGCTCGGCCTCTGATGTGAACATGGCATATAGCACTGGCTAGTAAATAAATACATTACAGATTCCCATCGGCACTGAATAAAAGACCTGAAGGGCAATACGACTGGATTAACATACGATTCGATACAATCATTTTCGCTCCTGCATATCGTTTTAAAGCTATCCCCTCCTAGTCTTTTGTTTACCTTTGTCTACAGTTTTTGACAACCTGGATTTCTTGGTACGAACAAGAATTGACGACAAATTGAATGAAGTGCCAGCTGTTCATTCACACCTTCGTGTGAACTTCTGCAGACAAGATGGAACACAGCCAACCCATCAGGAACTTGAGACCAATCAGGTTTGTCTTGATCCAATTAAGAAAGCATTTTGTCAGGCCTGAAGGCAACATCCACTCATTCCAAATAAATACTCTAGTCACACCTACTTTTAATAATGTACTTCTCCTTGGAAGTGCAAGCTGGAATCCCTTGCACTAAACCTCTGTCTTAATACCTGGATTTGTGTGTCATGTGCTTTGCTTATCCTGAGGGAACAGCACATACATTATCATAATCATAGAACAGAAGAACGCTTTCCATTTCACTTTCAGCATATTATGGGGCTATAGGTTTAAAGACAGCTGGATCTTAATACTGCCTCTCTTTAACCCCATATTACCTAGTAATGATCCACACGTCTTATTAATATCATTTAATACAATACAAATACTGTAGAAAGAGGTCAGTGGGGTGTGTGGCAGAACTGAGTTATGGTTTTGGTAAGATCATTAGAAAATACCCTTGTGTAACAAATCAATTAAAATGTGCACAAGTGAAAGTTCCACATATATCATGGTTACTTTTCAGTAGGTTTAAAGCCATTTATTTAAAAGGTATGTGCAAGTTATAGAGCCTGCAACATTCCAATAATCTAAACCTTCTAGAAGTATGATTATTATTAATGAAATGTAATTTGTTAATATTTTGATGACATGCTTATCATCTTCATAGCTCTGTTTGTCTGTCTGTTAACAAATGTTTTCACATTTCTCAGTGGATTCTGCTGGTGAAAATAAAATATGTTTAACCAGGAAATAGCACCAAATGTACCGTGACTACAATTCTGGTTATCCAAAGATATCCTGCTGCTTTCATCAACCTCATACTCATGGTAAACGTTTCTTTCAGCTTCTTTAAACATATAGTGTTGAGCTCAAATTTCTTTCTTTATTTTTTTTATCCGCAATATATTTTTTCAACCACTGAACAAAATAATATGTCCTACTGTCCATGGAATCAAATTATAAATATAAAGCCACTAACAACTGCAAAAGTGAAATTTTCAGGAATTAGTACAAGAAAAAATATATTTATCTGAAAACGAGTTGATGCCAGTAGACACTATGACAGCTTCCTGTGAGCACACCTCTGTCCGGTTTGAGACCCGGTTTATCAAACTGTCATACTATCCTGTATGTGCAGTTGTAGTAAAATAAGGGTGGAATGTGGAAATAGGAAATGAGGAAGATAGTAAATGAGGTCCCTGTTTCTGTTCAATTTTGAAGAATGCTTTACTAGTTTTGCCAATTGTAAAATTCCAGAGCTCAAACTCAAGCCTGAGTTTTTTAAACACAATACTCCCCTTTCATTTGAGTTAGCTCCCTTTAGTAATATGTCCGCCTGCAAGACAAACAAATGATAATATTGTAAAATTTACATATTCCATTATACATTGGTACTCACTGTGTTGTCTTACCATACTTAATAGATGATTTGTCCAAGCATAAAAAATAAATGACCATTGTGGAAATGACTTGCATCTAATTGATTTTACTAATTGCAGCAGTAGCTTGTGGCAAGGTTTGTGATTAATCAGTGCCCTAAACATAAAATAATACAAAAACAAATACATCAAATATCCTGAAGTTTTTAATGTTACTAATAATACTTCCCCAAAGGCACTGTATATTTCTAGCTAGTTAACAACTGCCACCCTCACTTGCTTCTCTTAAGACTGAAGAGCCTCTGAGCAGACTGTTGGGAGCAGGTTAGTTCCTATTGAGTCCAGGAACTCCTAAAATGAAGCGACCACAGTCATTCGATAGCTGCTGCTGGAAACTTTCACAGATCAAAAGAGGTTTTCCTTTACTAGTTCTCAGAAAAAAATAGCAGAGATCAAAACACTTAAGTGAACTTGCTGGGTTTTTTTTTTTGCATGGGAGCATCACAATATCCCACTCAATATTGGCTGAAGGCAACATCCAAGCTTGAAGCAGCACGTAGAGCAATTTCAAATGGCAATATAGAACTCTGTGTAACAGGTCAGGATAGAGATGGACTGGCTGACCTCTGAATGTCTGATACATTTCGATCTGAACTGAGACCAACATACTTTTTTAGGGTTCAGGACCCGCCCGTTGACACCTGGTACTATTTTAGTGGCTATTTTCAAACTGGATCAGTTAAATGGGCTTCAAATATTGATTTTCTTGAGTTTTCTAATAACCTAGTTGTTTGAGAGTAGTTTAATGACTAATCTGTCTTGAAACCAGATAGCCTCAAGACTTCTGCCAAGTCCTAAAAGGATTCTCAAATGCCAACTCAATGACTCACTCTGTGATATGGGACAATGCTATGCTGGTACTAGCATAGACTGCATTTTTTAATATATGTTGTCTTTTGATATGTATTTTATTATGAGAATACAGGATGCTGGAAAGTGTAAGTGCCATAGGAGCACAGATTGTATTCTTCTATTCTTCTATTCTAAGTCACGCATGCTTGCATCCATGACTATAAGAGCTTTTAGAATTATAGAACAACATTACTATGCAATTGTTACATTGTGGATGGAGAACATCAATATGATTTCAGTGTACTGTATAGACAGCAGTGACTCAAGAATCATCTACAGTTAAAAGCCTTACTGGCAGGAGGTGAGCTTTAACTCAGCAGTAATGTAACCGTCCAACTTTTGTGTTCACAGTTCCAGCGAGATCAGAAATTGAAAACCTTACAACGTGCAGAACCTTTTCATTTCTGAAGTGTTTTGTAAGTCCCACTAGAACACAACATCATTTCAAAGTCATTAGAATTTATAATACATTATTCTCATTCTCATTAGTTACTTGTCTTTGGGTACGTATGTCACTTTAACAACACACTTTCACCTGCTGCAGCTAAAGTTCACACATAACTTTTACTTGCATTATTTTAACACTAAAAGGGTCCACACAAAAACACATTGTAATATAGTGATACGTAAACTGCATGTGTATACATTGTTTATGTACACTACATATAAGATATATAAGCTACTTTGTATCACTATTTCGTTAAAAAAAAACAAAAAACATTGTTTTAGAGACAAAGAGTAACAGTGATCCTGTTGAGTTGTAATGATTAGTTTTTTAATGCTTTAGGCTTTTGAGAAAAACAAATCATTGCAAACTGTTACTCAGCTAAGGCGAGCTTTGTGGGATTTTTATAAAAGTGCCTGTTTAATCCTCAGATTTTTTTTCAATTCCCTTTTTGGAAGTAAAATAAAATTCAAAATCTCAAGACATCTTCGGCTCAGAGAATGAATGCAGAGCCTTAATCCAGCTCAGAACCAAATGACAAAGGTGCATTCATCCTGCTGGCTTTCGTTGAAAGAGACCATGCCTGTTCTTGGACCGGGGTCTTCAGTGTCTCAATGGTAACTGCACAAAACAGCTAAGAACTCAGTTTTCATTCCAGTATCTTTTCTCAGAAGAGCCTCTACATTTAGCAAGTTTTCTATCATATCGTTATTACTGTTTTTTTTATGAAGAAGAATATGACTTCTTTCACCTCACAGTATTCTTCATCTGGTTACCTCTTTATGGAGTTGGAGTGTAGTACACCCTGGATATTTTTCCCTGTTATACTTTGCATAGCATTTTATGACTGGATGTATGTTTAGTCATGCCCTGGTCAGCATAAGAACTCACGAAATGTAACAAACAAAAGGAGGAGGCCATTCAATAAAACAAGGTTTGTCTGTTTCCTAGTAGTTAAATAACCCTAATGACTCAGCAGCAGCAAGAGTAACCCATTCCTCATATTTACAACTCTTTATGTTAAAAAACTGTCTTGTTTGTCAGTTCAGACATTATATTATAGAAGCTGCAAGCTGCAATGGTACACCATCAAGCAAACAAGCAGTGTTTTGTCATGCATTCAGCTGAGCAGTGGTCCTCACTCTCGTTCCGGGCACACTTTCTCTGAACGTAAACCACCTCATTGTCTCTTCCTTGAACAGATCAGATGCATATTATCAAAACAGCAAAGTCAATGTCAAACAATGTCATCAAGCAAACAAAGAGTGCATCATCGTATATACAGCTATCGTAGTGCCGCTCATTCCTACAGACGTCTGCTTCTCTAAACATCAACCTCTCGTTGTTCATATCCAACTTTTTGATGTTCTATATTCCTCGTTAATTTCAGTTCAGTTATGCTCTACCAATGCAAAGATGCCTCCTAAGGTTAATATCCTCTCTGTTTGCTGTGGATTCCTCCAGTGCAGCGAGGTCACCGTCCGGACCCAGGCTTTTGATCCCTCTTCTGACCTCTGCATCAGAGACTGCCATCTTCATCCTCAGGTCACATATTCTGTACATTGAAAACATTACGTATTCCTTACATTCTAACAAAAGGACGTCATTCAGCTACTTGTCAATGTGCCTGACACTAGCTCATCCAAACCTTTCTTCCTCACCCCAGACAAATCAATCGGTTCCATGGACTGATCATGCCACCTCTCACGTTCATCTCTCCTAAGCACTGGATTGCCTCCTGATTTTAAATTTTTTCAATGTTTCATTGTCCTCTTCCTAGGATAAATGTCACCGTGGGACATTCAGGATCTGTCCAACTTTCATCTTGCAAACCACCCATCACAAAGAACGATACTCGTCTCCACTGCAGTAGTTTCTACAGCCTGGCAATCAGCGTTGAAACCAGTTCCTGATACATCAAACTATTCATGCCATGTCTTCAGGATCAGAGCTGCAACCAACTAAAGAAGTGCTGCAATCACTCGTCAATGTTCTCTGCAGCGGCTGCTTCTCCCCATACAGAGATGCCTTCCCAAAAGCAATGTTCATCTCAGCTTACTGTGGATTTCTTCAGTGCGGTGAAAACACCTCCCAGACCCAAGCTTTCGTCCCTTCTTCTGACCTTTACATCGGAGATCTAAAGGTCATGCATTCTTTATTTTTAAAACATTCCAAGACAGATCGTGCATTGTATAACCTCCCCAGAACTTCCTGTGATTTGTACTCTGCCCTCTTCGGTATATATCCAAGCATTCTGTTAGCCTCTCAGCACTGCCTTGTTGAATCTACTACAACACGACAACATGCTGTGATACAGTAGATCTGTTCAAGATCTATGACAAGAGCAGCCACAAACATGACCAGGTGCCTACTGAAGAGCAAGACAATCACAAACATTGGGTTAGAATGTAACAATAACTAGCTTGTATAACAAACTCAAGAACTTTAATAACCCTGACCTTTGGCATCAAAGATTCTCTTTTCTTTTGTCCAAATAAGTCACCCTACTTCCATAAACTTTGTAATAAAGTTTAACAATATTACTATTGCTTTTTAAGCCCAGTCTAATTGCTACTCATTTAAAAGTTATCATTGAAACACTTACATACAAGTCATTTTGCTATTGTTTCTTTCTATTAAAGAAACAGGTCCGTGTGACAGGCTGCTGCTGTGTGGGTGCATGCATTTACTGTTGAGTGACAGGAAGGAGATCGAGACAGAGGTTGAAACTGATAAGCCCCGCAGGCGAACAGACATACAGGAACCCCATGTGACGCTACCAGCAATGGTAGCTCACATGGGACACACTGCCCACCGTACAAAAAGGCAAAATAAAACACTAAACAAAAACTAAAACAAAAAGGTGCTGTGAAAACGGTGTGCGCTACTCCCTAAAGCATGCGACTTTACTTAATGAGGAGCTACCGTTCCCAAACTAATCTTTAATTTATTAACACCAACCTCAACTCTGGCTACTCACCTAGCAGTTGCCGGTTTCAGTTGCTTTACATTCTGATCCCAGTTTAGTGTTATTTTCACGTGTCAGGTTTTGAAACTGATGATGTACCACTTTCTAACACTACACCGGGTCTCTCTCATTGTAATCACAGGATTACAGCAAGGGTTTTAGGTCTCTTTATCCAAGTAGCATGGACGATGTTCAGCCCGTTGCCCTTGGCTTTGCAGCAGCCCTGAGGGGAATAAACAGGACCTCTTTATACCCGACAACCCACTGGAACACACCTACCTGCTGATTGTCCGCAGCTGGCAATCACACACAGCAGGCAGGCTCTCCCAGGAGCGTCAGGTACTTCATTATTTACATTAATTACACACATTTTACACAGTACTATTTACAATATATACACACAAAACCCAGTCTTCATGTGCAGGGCTCCTGCCCTGCCACTAACATGCATCTCCCATCTCCCACTGTAAATTAAAAATCTGAGCCAACAGTATGATGAAAAAGTTGATGACCTTGACATATCAAAAGTATGTTCATAATAGAATACAAAATAGCAAATGAATGTTTAACCACAGATTGATACGTGATTGTCATAGAAAAGGTAGGTGGCAGCCAATAGTATTTTATTGTTGCCAACAATGGTGTGATCTATATTATGTCAACATAAGAGATGTCCAAGCTTCAGACATAGCTTTAAACATTAAGAAACAGTATTTTAACAGGATACTATATTCATAACACCACAAAGTGTATTTTTTAAAATGTTCACTCAGGATTTGACTATGAATTTATTTGTGTTTTATTTTTTTAAGATGTTACATCTAGACTATTTTAAAGGAAAAATCATAGTCTCAAACACATTCAATCCTGTCAATACTAAACAACAGGTTGTTTTAATCAGCCGTGAATCAGTGGTTTCTCCACTAGGTGGTGGAAATGAGTCAAAATATTGCTTACTATTCTGCTACAAAAAGCTCCTCATAATAAAATCTTAAACACAGCTATTTAACATATTTACTTGTTAAAATAATGCAGCCTGGTATTACCACTTACTCTGGCTAGTATAACAACTATTTAAAAAATATTTAAAATGTTTTTTGCCATCAAAATGAATGTAGTAGCTTATAAAATTAGCCAATATTTGTGTTTATTATTATGTTCAATACCTTTACTGCATAGGATGTTAAACTGTGTAAGAATGTAATAAGCATTTAGACAGGAATGATTTAGTGTAAATCAAACATTATTGTGGGTCACTGTACCTGCAAATCTCAGTAAAACCCAAAGGCTACTGAATAAACTGCAAGTTGTTTGGTTAAAGTGGGAGAAGTTTATGGGACCATTAAGGCATATTATATAACAGGTAAAAAAAAAAAATGCTTACTGCAGTTTTTCTGGGTATTAATCCACACTCCATAATAAAACTAAACAAAGATATATTTCTGAAGCAATCTTACGACTTTGCAAAATCCTGATGATGTAAAACTGCCTTTACCTTGCAATGCTAAATATTTCTTAGACCAGGGATGGATATGAGTGACGGACTGCCCTCGGGTCACATGTTTCCCCTCTTCAAATAAACATGTTTAGACACTGAATGCCAGGAAACGCCGTAGCGTGTGTTTATTATGTACAACAAACAGAAAAATAAACAAAACAAAACCTAACCTGATCTCGGGCCCTAGCTAAACAGTTCTTTCTCTAATTAATAACGAGGCAGGCTAAACCTGTTCCCTCATCGTCCAAACCAATTCACAATCCAAATCATAATCCCAAATACTTTTCCAATAGTTCCTTGTCTCGCTTCCACAATACGCACAATAACCCGCTTGCTTTCCAACTTTCCAACCAAACTCCACACAATCACTCTCATTCAACACCCACAAACACAGAGTTTTTAAACGCTAAACAATTACATTGTTAAGACAATTGAAAAGACATAAAATGAATAATTAATTTAAGTGAAGCCAACCCCTGAATCCAGTAGCTTCTACATGGCTCTAATGCCCCAATATTTGTCTCTGCACAATAAGTATTTATTTTAAACCGGATTTAATTATTTTAATCACCCGTATTTAACAAAGCATTATCAATTAACATAGTAGTAATTAAACAATCTTTAGTTTTTACTCCCAAACACTTCACATTACTTTGTTTACCAACCAGTTTGTTTACATTGTCTTTTACATTTTTAAACCAACCAATCCCTTACTATATATATATATATATATATATATATATATATATATATATATATATAGATAGAGAGAGAGAGAGAGAGAGAGAGAGAGAGAGAGAGAGAGAGAGAGAGAGAGAGAGAGAGAGAGAGAGAGAGAGAGAGAGAGATTTCAACAGGCGATGGGAATCAACTAAAATGTTCTGTATAGTTCACTACATAAAATAGGTTACATGCCTGAGTTCTCTTTCTAGCCAAAGATAATAACACAGAGCTTGTTTTCGGTGATACACCTCTGAAACAGAAGTGGACATTAAGAGGGAACATTTACCATTAACAATTGCTGGGAAAAAGCAGCTTTGCTATTAAATGACCTGCCCTGAAAAGTCCCTTTGACACTGGAAGCATAGGCAATAATGTCAAAGGAATCTGATAGATACAAAGTATGCAAGAAAACTGCAAAAACGGCATTGGCTTCTGTATGTGCATAAATTATGAGAAGTTGTGGGACAATTGTGAGGCCCATGGTCATTGCTTTACTGACCACAGCGACTGGCTGAACTCAAGCCCTCTGTCCTGAACTGCATGGATATGTCAATGTTATGTTTGAAATCCCAAAGTTAAAACTGGTATACTATCCATGTTTGTTATGCAGCATTCTGAAATCCTGCTTTCCATCTGCGTAAATCACAGATTAAGTAATTCATGGAGGTTACTTCACAGAAGTAAACTAAGAGTTACACAAGGAATGTGGACAACTTTTTACATTTGACCTCCAAGGGCAGTCCTCGGTTTTCGATGTTCTGACTGGTTAACCCATGTACAGATGTGGCTCATAACAGTCAACAAAAATAGGCCTGTCTTTTGATTTTGTGTTTCTCGAAATAAAAGTGGAACCAGTGATCCGATTTGGATGGCAATTTAGTACAAGTACTCGTTTAGGTAAGAATCTAATAATACATAACTTTCATTTCCGATATTTTTTGAAAGCCACAGTGTAGATGTCACTGTATGATGGTGTTTGCTGTCTCTGAATACCACAACTACGGGACAGTTTATGGTTACTATACAAACCAACACATTCTGTACTGTACTTATTTTCAGTACAAAACCCAGTGTTTGGAAATAAAGCAAATGATTGGTCTGTATAATAATAATAATAATAATAATAATAATAATAATAATAATAATAATAATAATAATAATAATAATAATAATAGATCTTTTCAGTACAAGCTCTCACTGGTGCAGTAGAAAACTCTTACTGCAAACTATTGAACCAAGAAGAATATCGAACACTTCTAGAGAAGTTTCATTTTTTTTCTTTCTGTATGAAAGGGGTCCTTCTGGGTTTCCTTTTGACTGTGTTGTACTTACACAGCATGACTTGACTTGTTAATTACCACAGAGATTCTTGCAGGCCACTGCCACTTTCCTTTCACAAACCAACGCTTTCAACAGACAGAGATGAAAAGAAGTAGAGAGTGAATGACTTCAAGTATTTGGTACATTTCAGAACAACCTCGGCAAATACAGTCGCAAACAAATTAATTTGGTGATTTAATCTGGGAAGCGTATTTTAATGTATGCTATTATCTTAGTTAGAAAACTGTTTCCACTGCTGAATTTACTTTATGGAAACATAACTATGTTAATGGTCATAACAGTTTACTTTGTTATTGTCCTTGTGTAGGTACAGACAGATAAAAATGTCTCAGCCTCACTGGGAGTTTACTGATAGCTGGTGGCATGACTAATGAAGAAACCAAAGAGTAAGGGTAACCAGGGACCCTTGTAACTGCGTTTTACAGTTATTAGAAACTACCCCATTGATTTTCAAAAGCTGTAGGAGTTTATAGACTGTGTTTTCTGCAGCAGACTACACAAATGTGTGTGTGTGTGTGTGTGTGTGTGTGTGTGTGTGTGTGTGTGTG